>NC_086324.1:175294975-175594975 GCF_036172605.1 Pelobates fuscus | reverse complement strand
ACTCTAAGCATATCCCAATTTTATCTTGCGGCTCATGGTTTCGCGGCAAAATATTAATAGCGAGAGTCTGGAAACAGCATTAGGAAATAAAGTATACACAATGAAAAGAACAAATCATTTCCAATTAAAGATGGAAACAATAGCAATTCCTCTCATAAGAATAAAAGACTGCGATAACTCTGCCTCCAGAAAGCACTTCTACCAGAAACAGTAATTTAGTGAATTTATTTTCATACCATTTTTTTATTTTTATTTTAAAGGGTATATTGGAATGCAAGATAGACTCTTCGTTCCGAGTCCTCTCATGTGTTTGTGGTATGCCATTTATGAAGGTTTTTGGTATGAATTGATATGAGGATGTTTATGTCTTTGGAAAAAACAAAATAACAAAATAAAGATTATTTAAAAAAAAATTAAAAAGAAAGAGAAAGACGGAGAAAAGGAAAGAAAAAATATTCTTAAATCTCTGCCTTCTGGAAGAAATTGGCACGAAGAGAGGGGCAGTCTACTGCACACAAAGTAGATGAGTACTCGCCCATGGCACTGCCTACATTCGCCTGTCACGCTCAAACAACTCTACAAATAGAAAATGGTGTCAGAGAAGGTGACATCTCCCGCCAGCATGCAAACCTACATGACTGAATCCAGATACAGCTGGACCCCATCGCAAGAAACTTCCAACTCCACCTCGGTCCAGCGACCAGCCAGGTTCCATATCACGCTGGATCCTGCTACCACCAGTGAGAACCATGTGGACCTCACTAAGCCTCTCTGACTTGGCACTTGACCGCATGTCTCCATTTGAGTGGGCTGCTGAGCCCGACATTGAGACTCTCATGGACTCTTAGCTGCCCCAGCAGGGCATTGGCTGAACTCAGTGATGTGAGAGAGAGAGAGAGAGAGAGAGAGAGAGAGATAAAATATCATCAATGGGGGGGCGTGGCCTGGACGCTGAGGAAGATGGCAGCATAGACCTAGAGCTCCCTGTAAGGCTCCGCTAAATCACCGCCTAAAGCACGCTTTCACCCTGAAAATGGGCAAAACAAATAGACCCTCTCAACCCCCTAAACAAGCGGACACCCCCAGGAGGTCTCAAAACCCCTCCATGAGGCACTTCTTGACCGCACAAGCAGACACAGACCCTCAGGCCTACACGAGCCAAACGGCCCCAGAGGACCCGCTCCCACTTACACCAAGCGGAGACGGGACCATGGCGGACAACCTGCCTACCGATCCAGCCGCCCACCACCCAGACTGGATGGAAATGCTACGCAACTTGCCCACAAAGGCCGACTTAAAAGCGGCCAACTCGGAACTCCGCACCTCCATCTCCACGGAGCTCCAAACGCTCAAGGAGGAAATCCGAGGCCTACACCAGCGAGTCGCCCAAGTGGAGGCGGATTGCGACCACATGTCAGCGGCGCAATCTGCGAACACGGACACGCTACGACTCCACACCCTCCAACTACAGCAAATGGCGGGCCACATGGAAGACCTAGACAATCGCGGCAGGAGGCAAAATATTAGAGTCCGGGGGATCCCCGAGGAAGCGGACAACTCCGCCCCAGTACAGACCACGCTGACCGGTCTTTTTAACTCCATACTAGGCCGCACACAACATGATCCCATTGACTTTATACGGGCACATAGGGCTCTACGGCCCAAAGGTCCGGAAGGGACCCCACCGCGCGACATCATATGCTGTTTGATGAGCTACCAACTCAAGGAGGACATACTCAGAAAGGCCAGGGACGCAGGAACGGTACACCTTGGTGATACCGAAGTACAACTCTTTCCCGACTTGGCACCTGCCACGCTGGCTTACAGGCGAGCATTACGCCCCTTCACCAAACAATTACAAGCAAATAAGCTGCGCTACCGCTGGTGCTTCCCCACGGGGCTACAAGTACAGACACCAAACGGCCCCTTCCTGATGAAGGACAGACAAGACCTAAATGCCCTAGCAGCAGAACTCCAAATCACGCCGGCATCCTTACAGTGGCCGGACCCGTTAGCACCATACACGCCTGCTCGAGGGGCTCCACCCCAACCACAGAGTACGCAGACCCGGAGAACTACGCGGCAACAGGCGCTGAGGCCCTCGGGGGCCCAACTTTGAAGGGATCGACGACACGCGCCAAGATGGCGGACGACACCGGCCGACCACCACCAGTAGAGACTCCCCTACCACAATAGCAGAACTCTAACCAGACACGGACTATCACAGCTCACATGGACTCCCCATACCTGGACACGAGGAATACCCACCTTGAAGATAATACCTAATGATCTGTCTAGAACTTTGACACCCCTCCTCCGGAGACACCCACCCTCGGAACTACGAAACCCCGGGTGCGGCCCGGACTTTGCAAACCATTCGATATATCACAGGACTGCCGCCCCCGGCCACAACCGAGACGACGCCCATACCGAAGGACTCGCAAGTATATGCTGGACTTTTGGCAAGGGACTAGCCCAACCACTTGGGGAGGGAGCGAGGGTTGAAGGGTGGGAAGGTAAAGCCCGAAAGTAACAGACTACGCAAGGGCCGGGAGGGAGACGGGCACAAGATGGGGCCGACTGGGCTGGGCAAACGCTTCTCCTACACCGACCCGTGATGAACCCAGCAGGAGCGGGCGGGAGAGGAGAGGTGTGGGCCCGGCTCACTCGGGAACTGACAGGGCCGCTATCGACCCGTAGAGGAGGAGGATAGAGGAGGGAGGAGGGGGGGACATTCCATGAAGCCTAGAGAGCAGATACACAGGAAAGGGGACCGCATGTCACCTCATGCGGACCACCTCACACATAGGCTCCAACACATGCCCAGACCACTCAAGATACCCCTCCAGAGCACGGAAGAGCTGACAGGGCACAGGGGCACCTCTCACCACGAGCTAGGGTCACTGGGAATAACTGGGGGCAGGGGGTGATTTATAACCAACTCTGTAGGTATTAGCTGCAGCAACACTATTGTATCACGGCACCACTATCTTAAGGTGGAAGGGGAGGGTGAGCGGGGGGGTCGGCCGGCCCATAAAGCCGCGCAGTAATAACTTGAATGTTTATGAAGGTTTACTTGTGTTATTTGTATTCTCCAATCATTTCAGAACGCGCTACCTCTCTGACCAAACTATAACGCTCTGTATAGACATAATTCTATAGCGCGGCACTGGTTTTACTTATTGTATAGACATTGCAAGCTTGAGGGTAAACAGAATCGTTTAATGTATGATTTATTGTTTCTTGTTCTTATGTTATTTGAAGATATGCCCAGGGTGACGACTCGACTACAGAGACGTCCAAAGGCGGAGACAGCCACATACGATCACGACTTGAGCCACTGAACAGGGAGGCATGGGAGGCAGACATCCCCAGACCACCTAGACTAGGAAGAGATCGAGAACCGGACCACCTGGGGGAGGAGTTTCCCACGTGGTCACGACATTTCTCGGTGTTCCTCCCACACCCCGACGGGATAGGCGCCACACCCAGGTGAGTGGGGCACTGGGCGCGCAAAACGGCCCGGGCCCACACATACACCTCGACGCCATAACCCTAACGTCACCCAGGTGACGGTTATTTCCTACACCTACTGACCCCCTTACTTCCCGACACCCTCCCCACCTTCCCCACCCCCCCTCCCATCCTACGCCCCGAGACCGACCGACTGCAGACGTAGACACACACACTACCACACACCAAACATGTCATTCACACCAGCAAACCTCACATTAGTGTCCATCAATACCAAAGGGCTTAATAAACCTGAAAAGAGGTCGACTACACTACGCGAACTCCACACTCTAAAAGCGTCCATAGCATACATACAGGAGACCCACTTTAGAGAAGGGGCACGACCCCGCTTCCACGACCACAGATTCCCGAAGGGGTTTTATAGCGATTTCCAGGGGGGAAAGGCACGGGGGGTCGCGATCCTCATGCACAAAAGAGTCCCCTTCATAGAAGAAGAGACACTGACGGACAGGGAAGGCAGGTACTTATTCGTGAAAGGGAAGATTGTAGACCAAACTTACACTTTTGCTAACATCTACGCCCCCAACCAGAGACACTATAGGTTCCTATCCCACATGTTGCGCAAACTTCAGAAATTTGCGGAAGGAATACTCATCCTAGGGGGTGACTTTAACGTAGCTATGGACCCAAGATGGGACACCTCATCGGGGACATCCCACATCCCGACCCAACACTTAACAGCACTTAAAACTCTCCTATCTAAACAAAAACTAATTGACTGCTGGAGGGCGCACCACCCAGATGAAAGAGATTATACTTTCTTCTCCCACCCCCACAACACCTACACCAGGATTGACTACTTCTTTATGACTCACTTCCACCTCCCCTTAGTGGAGCGAGCGGAGCTAGGCACAGTGACGTGGTCAGACCATGCACCTATCTCCATCACGATAACATCCCCGATGCACAGACCAAGGGTGACCAAATGGCGCCTGAATGAACACTTGCTAACACAACCGGACATTAAGGCGGACATTGGCACCACACTAAGAGAATACTTCACCTTAAACACACCCGAACAAACGACACCGACCATACTATGGGAGGCACACAAGAGTGTAGTGAGAGGCCACTTCCTCCAAAAAGGAGCCTTACTGAAAAAGCGAAGGGAAGCGGAAATATCCGCAATACTCACCGAAATCCAGGAGATAGACACACAAAACAAGGACACCCAAACACACGCACTACAAGACAAACTTCTTACACTCCGCAGGGCACTGACCCAACTCCTACTGAAGAGACATCTCAGGGACGCATTACGACACAAAGCGTTTTTTGCACTGCATGGCGACAAGAGTGGCAAACTACTCGCTAGGATGCTAGCAAAACGCAGACAGCAGACATACATAGAGCGCATTAGAGACGATAAAGGCACACTACACCGACTACCCATGAAGATCCAAGACATAATTAGAACATACTATGCCAACCTATACGATCTGCCCCGCCCACCGACACAGGCTGCCGACGAACGCCTGATGACCAAAATAAATGACTATCTCACTACACAAGACCTGCCCTCACTAGACAAAAACACCGCAGACCTGCTAGAGGAGGAGATCACGCTAGAGGAACTGGCCCTCGCAATAAAACAGACGAAACCGGGCAAAAGCCCAGGCCCCGACGGCTTACCCCGGAGCTACTACAAAACATTTGCGGACATACTTTACACCCCACTAGTCGACACATACAACGCTATCAGGGCAGGCCACCACTTCCCCAAACAATCACTCGCAGCTCACATCACCATCCTCCCGAAAGAGGGTAGAGATGGGGACCACTGCGGAAACTACCGACCCATCTCTCTCATCAACTGTGATCTTAAATTTCTGGCCAAAATCCTGGCCAACAGACTGCAACCACACGTGCCCCACCTGGTACACCCGGACCAGGTGGGATTCGTGTCAGGGAGAGAGGCACGGGACAACACTATGCGCACCCTCACTCTGATACACAGCCAGAAACACGCTCACGGGGGCCTCCTCCTGCTGTCCACGGACGCGGAGAAGGCCTTTGACAGAGTTGGATGGTCATACATGTTTCAAACACTAGCGAGAACTGGCATGGGCCCCAGAATCAGAGGCTGGATAGAGGCCCTATACACGCAACCATCCGCACAGGTAGTGGTGAACGGGGCACTGACAACGGCATTCGATATTCGAAATGGCACCCGCCAAGGATGCCCCCTATCCCCATTGCTTTTTGTCCTTGCACTGGAACCACTCTTACAGGCCATCAGGACAAACCCAGACATCACAGGGGTGACGGTGGGAAAGACCCACCACAAAATTGCGGCATATGCAGACGACATGCTGTTTTACGTATCGAACCCGGAGGTCTCTCTTCCCAACATCTTGAAGGCACTACACGACTTCGGGGCCATATCTAATTTAAAAATCAATAACACAAAATCTTCCATACTTAACATCAGCATACCGGAACACAGGACAACACACATGCGACACAGCTACACCTTTAGGTGGGCAGCACACAAGATCCGCTATCTGGGCATCTGGCTAACTAGAAAGGCGGGGGACATGTACGGGGAGAATTTCATACCGATGCACGCCCAACTACACGCAGACATGAGGGAATGGGCTTACCCACACATATCCTGGCTGGGCAGAATACAGGTGGTCAAGATGAACTTCTTGCCACGCCTGCTGTACCTGTTCCAGACCATCCCCATAACAATTCCTCGCAAGTTCTTCACCACATTACGCTCCGCTCTGGGCAGATACGTGTGGGACGGGAAAAGACCCAGGATTAGCCACAACACACTTACCCTTCCCAAAAATAGAGGCGGTCTCGCTCTCCCGGATTTCCACTTATATTACAGAGCCTGCCATCTCCAGCGGATACTGGAATGGTCCAAGGAGGGGGTGCACAAGCTCTGGAAGCAGGCGGAGGAGGGGGAGGCAGGGATACCGACAGCGATAATACCGTGGATACCACCAGGATCAGGGAGTGAGACGCTCACACAATCACAATACATGAGGGCCACCATCCAGGAATGGCAGAGGGCGAAGGGTAAACACAACCTGTCAACGCACCCCTCACCCATGCTACCTCTGACATACAACCCTGAGTTCCCCCCAGGCCAAGACCCGAAAGCTTTCAAGGACATAATCCCAAACCACGTACCCAGGCTCAGACATATCCTTAGACACGACGGCGTTAAAACCCTAAGGGAGCTTAGAGGAGAGACACCAATCACATTCCTGACGCAATTCAAATACCGACAACTATGCCATTACATTGCCACACTCCCTCAGGGCACATCGCTCACGAGAACCCCCACAGCATTCGAAAGGGAATGCCTGGAACCCCAACCATTAGCACATGGCGTCTCTTTTCTATACAACCTACTACTGACTCACACACCAACGACCACACCAGGCTTCATGGGAAAATGGGAGGAGGCACTAGGGCACACACTGGACGAAGTGGCATGGGGAAAAATCTGCTACCTCACACACCACTGCGCTAGCTATAGCAAGACTCAGGACACGGCATACAAAATCATGACACACTGGTACCGCACGCCAACGACTCTACACGCGATCTCCCCGACACACTCTCCACAATGCTGGAGATGTGAAGAGGCAAGGGGCACACACATGCACATTTGGTGGGAATGCAAGGGAATCATCCCGTTCTGGCAGGGAATCCACAAAATGCTGCAACTGTTCTCAGATGACCCACCCCCCCTTAAACCTGCAGAAATGCTCCTGCACCATACTAAGATACCAAGATCCGCATACAAAAAATCACTGTCCATACGAATACTGAACACGGCCAAATCCATTATCCCCAAATATTGGAAACAAACCACAACCCCACCACTGACCACCTGGTTCGCACATATGGAAGACCTCCGAATCCTAGAGGAATTCCAACACACAGCAGCAAACACACAACAGACATACTTTAACACATGGACACACTGGATATTACAGACCTCGAAACCAGACTTTATGGATCGCTTGAGACTGATAGACAGAAACGAACCATAAGGGACTACAGACGCACCCGACACCCCCCCCTAATTCCATGACCCTAACCCTCTATCCTCGACCTCTCCCACTCACCCCGACCAAGAAGGACCAAATCCACGACCTGGAAATAACAGACAGGCCTGACGGGAGTAGCGGACCGACCTAGAAGCTAGCACAGGTAACGGTTGCCATAGGCAGGCCGACGATAACCGACACCTCTAACCAGACACTCCGAGAGAGCACAGATGGGACTGGGACAGGCACGGCCAAGCCGCGCGAAAATAGCTGTTCCACAAACATCATGTAACAGAGTGTTAACCAACCAGGGGTAGTAAAGGTTTTCCTATGAGCTGCCGTTCCAGAGACCTGAAACGTCTAGATATGTCGAACATAATAGCATCCTACTGAGATCGGTCTGTCTCTCTATTAACATTTTACTTATGGAGATCACTTGAGGCCTGCGAGCCGAAATTAAGAACAGACGATAAACGGGCCTGCGTGCCCATGTATACATATGTGAGCTAGAGACCTGCGTGTCTCCATGTTAAATTTCTACGTTTGACAATACTTATTCCAAAAATAATAAAAATTATATTTACAAAAAAAAAAAAAAAATATCATCAATGAAACAGTGATAAGTCACTAAGTTCGCATAAAAAGTGCTATGAAAGATATATTTTTCTTCACAGTGCTACATAAATAATTTGGCATAGCTAGATGCGAATTTGGTGCCCATCGAAATCCCTCTAATCTGCATATAGAAGGTATATTTCAACCAAGAAAAAGGTTATTGGTTAAAATTTTAAAAAATACCCGGCATAATAAAATCAATTTGTTCTTTTTTTTAAATCAGATCTTGTTAAAAAATATTTCACAGCTTCATTTCCTTTGTTGGTGCATAATACAGTATAGTGAGCTAACGTCACACATAACCAATAATTTATTCTCTTCCCACTTGATTTCCTCAAAACGTTTGAGTATGTGGATGTGTCCTTAAGGTATAATTGGTTCTTTAGCACCATTTGTTGTAACAGAATGTCTATGTATTCCGATAACCTTGAAGAAATACAATTTATTGTATCCATATGTACTTCAGGTAAGTTAAAAAAAAATGGAAATTTTTGTTCAGATGTGTATGTATATCATCATTGACTTGAACTGTTTCCGTTTTATTATAAAAACAATTCAAACATAACTGGCTTAAAAGCTGATTCATATCTACATAAAAGTCAAATTCATTAAAATCAACAGTTGGAGAAAATGTAAGACCTTTTTTTAAAACTTGAATGTGCTTGTTTTCTAGTGGTAACTCTGTTAGATTAAAAACACCATCCGTATCTAATTTCTTCCCTTCTAGTTGGCCTGCTTCTAGTGGCGTTTTCCCGGAGATTCCCAAGATTGTGGTTTCTGGTGCCATCTCAAATGATTTTAGGTTGGGCTCTTCTGGAAAAAAAAGAGTACTGTTCTTGGTCCTCTAAAACTTGGAATCTATTTGTCACAGAATATTCCGATATTCTTTAGGTTTTGCTCCGTATGTTATTGCGTGAGGCAGGAGTCCATTCTTTGCTGTGTTTCGAAGGATTCTTCACCACTTCACTATAACTTCTAGGTAATTTCAAACTGCAATTTTTCTTTGTAATTTTGTTTCATATTCAGATTGATGTTATTCTGCCTCCAAAACCCTAGGATTAATTGTCTTTGTGTGTTCAAATCCCATGATTCCCATAATTTTGGTATCTTGACTATACTAACCTCCTCTGTATTTTATTTTGTTTTCTTACATTTCCTGTCTTATAATCATTGGTATCTCTTAAATGTTTCCTTTTTTAATCTCGACAGTTTCCTTTTCCACCTTTTCCACTTTCTTCTTAATCTCTAGTATTATTTAAGGAAAAACGTCTGGACTTGCTGTATCACTCAAGCCTTCCTTCCATTTTTGTATCTCCTCATTACCTGCACAGGCGGCTCAGGCCAAGGGCCGTTTCTCACTGACAGGAGTAGCAGTGAAGTTCATTAGGCTTCTGAGCGGCTGAGCAGACCTTTTTAGGAAGGGGCTAGAGAGGGTGTCCAAAACATTGCCTGTTCTATCTCTGCCTAGCCAGCTTATCTCAGCTGGAGTGTTTCCTACCATAGTGGTCGATGCTCAAACAAGAAATCGAGGATCATTCCCTTATATTAGGTGCATGGAATGTGAGCATATTACTAGACAAAGACAACATTTACAGACTTCAGAGTAGAACTGCCATAATTGAAAAGGAACTTGCCGTTTATAATATCTATATTGTAGCCAGTGCTGTATTTAGCCCAAGGCAAACTAGGCATTTGCCTTGGGCAGCACTAACCAGGGGGCGGCAAAGAATGCCGCCCCCAAACCCCACTCATTCGTCCCTGGTGTTTCCCCCTGTCATTGGGAGGTCCAAAAGCTGGCGAGCTGGCCTTCTGGCCACCTTATGGACCCCATCCTCCCCCCGGCGTGCGGCAGTGTTAGAATCAGAGGCGGCAAGGGAGCTGGCATCTCCCTGCTCTGCTTCCTCGCCCGCCGTGTGCTGATGCTGGGAGCCAGAATATGACATATGTGTGTGTGTCTGTGTGTGTATGAGTGTGACTGTTAGTGTATATGTGTCTGTGTGTGTGTGTGTGTGTGTGTGTACGTGTGAGTGTATGTGTGTGTATGAGTGTGTGTGAGTGTCTGTCAAATCAGCGAGAGTCTGTTTGTCATTGAGTCTGTGTGTGACTATCAGTGTGTGTCTGTCAATGAATGAGTGTGTGTCAGATCAGTGAGTCTGTGTGTGTCTGTCTGTAACATCATGATCCTGAAATTACCCCTTCTGTCTGGAAAGAAGCACCTTACCATTATCAGTGCCTATGCTCCAACCATGACCAACCCAGATAAAGATATAATTTAGGTTCTATAAGGAACTTCACTCATCGCCGATGTTTTCAAGGCAGATAAGCTTATCATTCTTGGTCATTTTAACACAACAGTACAACCTGTACAAAAAGGAAAGGGAACCAGCAGGCCTGTGATAACTTTAGGGGCATATCTTTGCTCTCTGTCGCAGGCAACATTTGCCAGGATCCTGTTGAAAGACCTAACCAGGGACTTCTGCCAGAAAGTCACTGTGGATTCTGTAATGACCATGGGACCATTAAAATTGTGTTTGCTGCCAGGCTACTGCAAGAGAAGTATCAGGAGCGTAACTCTTATCTGTTCTCCACCAATTTTGACATGGCCAAGGGTTTGAATACAATTTATAGAGAAGGCCTGTGGATAATCATGGCCAAGTATGGTTGCCAAGGAAGTTTATCTGCATGGTCCAACACTTCCATGATGGCATGCAGTCACAGGTCCAGGATAATGGCAAGTTATCTGATCCTTTTTCTGTTTCAAACATTGTGATGCAGGGTTCTGGCACATACACTTTCCAAGATCATGTTTTCTGCTATGCTGACCGATACTTCAGAGACAGAGAATTGGCACAGATACTGCAGTGACTGTCAACTGTTTAACTTAAAGGACCACTCTAGTGCCAGGAAAGCATACTCGTTTTCCTGGCACTAGAGTGCCCTGAGGGTGCCCCCACCCTCAGGGACCCCCTCCCGCCCGGCTCTGGAAAGGGGAAAGGGGTTAAATCTTACCTTTTTCCAGCGCTGGGCGGAGAGATCTCCTCCTGCTCTCCTCCTCCGATCCTCCCCGTCGGCTGAATGCGCACGCGCGTCAAGAGCTGCGCGCGCATTCAGCCGGTCACATAGGAAAGCATTCATAATGCTTTCCTATGGACGCTTGCGTGCTCTCACTGTGATTTTCACAGTGAGAATCACGCAAGCGCCTCTAGCGGCTGTCAGTGAGACAGCCACTAGAGGACATAGGGGGAAGGCTTAACCCATTCATAAACATAGCAGTTTCTCTGAAACTGCTATGTTTATGAAAAAATGGGTTAACCCAAGAAGGACCTGGCACCCAGACCACCTCATTAAGCTGAAGTGGTCTGGGTGCCTAGAGTGGTCCTTTAAGGAGGCTACATGCAAACACCAAGGCCATGACGGACATCATCGGAGATTTCCTGTTTGCTGATGACTGTGCCCTCAAAACTGGCTTAGAAGTTGACATGCAATGCACCGTAGAAACATTTTCCAATACAAGCTCAGACTTTGGTCTACTTTCAGTACAAAGAGGAATGAGATTTTAACAGATTTCCTTACCTTGCAGCACCTTGTCCTATAAGGCCACCATAGACGATGAGGTGGATATCAGGATCGCTAGAGACAGTGGAACTTTTGGCAGATTACATGTCATCATCTGGAATAGAAGAGGCATTACATGCCAGACAAAGCTGAAAGTATACAGAGTTTTCCCCACACTACTCTAGTGAAACCTGGAGCGTTTGTCGGCGCCTTGCCAAGAAGCTAAACCACTTTTACACAACCGGTTTCAGAAAATTCTTCAACATACAGTGGCAGGACAAGAACCCAGACACTGAGGCACTTGCCCAAGCAAATCTATCTAGCATTTTTATACCATCTTGATGCAGTCACCGTTAAGCTGGACAGGGCAATAGTCTGAATGTCAGAGACTCTTTTGTGCCAATAATCATGTCAGAGATGTCCTTTTCGCCTGCTCTCCTACCTGTCATTGGACCTTTCATGCAAGGATCAGCCTCATTAGTCATATGCGCACATACAGATTGAATCTGCCCTAGCATTTTATAGATGACCGAGTGATCCTCGACAAAAATTGACACTAGAACAAGAGACAGTGTGGAGGAGATGGAGACACTTTATGTGAAATGGGTAGACACTAGAGGCTTAGATAAGGAGACACTATGGTGAGACTATGGTGAACGGATTGACACTGAGGTGGAAATGGAGATACCTTAATCTCTGGGGGAATGGACATTTACAGGGGAAGGTGGAAAACTTGTGGGGGACAGAAATAAACCGAGGAATGTCAGAGAGAATATATGGGAGAGATAGACATGCAGGAGATGGAGGAGCACAAGGGGAGATGGAGATATCTTGGTGAGAAACACTGGCAGGAATGTATGCCATGGCTGTGCCAGGTCTGAACTAGATTTTGATGTTAATTACTAAATCTTTAATATAAATGAAAAAGAAAACAGAGCATCGTGTGGAAAAAAATGGTTAAGTTATTGGTGATTTTCACTTATTATACGCTGATGTAAATTCCAGAAAAGTGACAGTTCCCCTTCAAACTTTCAAAAAATATATATATATATATTAAAATAAATAAAATAAAACATTAACAATCTGCAGTAAATGTGCCTAGATTAAAATAAACTGTGCTTTCCACATGGCAAAACTAATTCATAAATACATAGCTCTATCTAAGGAACGACATGACAAATTTCTCATCACATTGAGAGTCCCGGAGAGACAGAACGTTGGGTTTCATTTTGTGGTTAATACAGTGCTACGTTCTATCATCTCCAGCAGGAAACAAATGCAGTAAGTGAAACAGTATCTGTCAAACAGCAGCATTCCTCCATCAATTATAATAATCTATCATTGATTAAAGGGACACCAGACACCAGAGGTGCAATCATAGGTGCGAGGTGTCAGGTGTGCCCGGGTACACCCCGATACAAACTGCCCACCCCCCTTTCCCTGACATCCAAATGGCTATGTGTACATCAAAAAATATTAATTTGGGAATTTGAAAAAAAAAATACATTGCTATTTTGTTTCATTAATTAAAACATTCGTTGTGGCTACATTCCAATCACTGTTTGCCTATTTCAAGAATATCAAAGTATAAAATAAATTAATAAGATATTCAGCCACTTACCTTAATTCAGCGCCGGGCTCCCTCTGCCCTGGTGACCTCTCCTCCCCCTGCCGACGTCAGCTCCTGAGTGGAGCCGAATGCACATGCACGGCCAGAGCCGCACGCATTAAAAACGCCCATAGGAAAACATTTCTCAATGCTTTCCTATGGACGTTCTGCACGCTGAATGCGATTTTCACCTCTAGGCTGGATTAACCCTGCAATGTAAACGTTTCTCTTAAACTGCTATGTTTACATCTGAAGGATTAAAACCTGAGGGACCTGGCACCCAGACCACTTCATTGAGCTGAAGTGGTCTGGGTGACTATAGTGGTCCTTTAACACAGTAAAGGAGTTTAAGCATGCGTGGGATAGGCATAAGGCTGTCCTAACTATAAGATAAGGCCAGGGACTAATGAAAGTATTTAGAAAACTGGGCAGACTAGATGGGCCGAATGGTTCTTATCTGCCGTAACATTCTATGTTTCTATGTTATTATTTAAATAGTATGCATCTCGACAAATCCTGGAATTCTGTATCTAAACCAGAATGTGACAACCATTGTTCTTTACATTGAGTCGTGGTGGTGGGAGAACAGTATGTCTGAAGGTAGATGGACGAACAGAGAGACAGGCAGATTGACAGATAAATAGATAGATGGATGGATGAATTGATGAATGGATAGATAGATAGATAGATAGATAGATAATGGATAGATAGATAGATAGATAGATAGATAGATAGATAGATAGATACTGTATAGATAGATAGATAGATAGATAGATAGATAGATACTGTATAGATAGATAGATGGATCGATAAATTGAGGAAAGGATAGATAGATGGATAGATAGATACTGTGTAGAGGGATATATAGATAGATAGATAGATAGATAGATAGATAGATAGATAGATACTGTATAGATAGATAGATAGATAGATAGATAGATAGATACTGTATAGATAGATAGATAGATACTGTATAGATAGATAGATTGATACTGTATAGATAGATAGATACTGTATAGATAGATAGATAGATAGATACTGTATAGATATATATATATAGATAGATAGATAGATAGATAATGGATAGATAGATAGATAGATAGATAGATAGATAGATAGATAGATAGAGAGATAATGGATAGATAGATAATGGATAGATAGATAGATAGATAGATAGATAGATTGATTGAGTGATAGATATATAGATAGATACTGTATAGATAGATAGATAGATAGATACTGTATAGATAGATAGATAGATAGATAGATAGATAGATACTGTATAGATAGATAGATAGATAGATAGATAGATAGATAGATAGATACTGTATAGATAGATAGATAGATACTGTATAGATAGATAGATAGATAGATAGATAGATAGATAGATAGATAGATAGATAGATAGATAGATACTGTATAGATAGATAGATAGATAGATAGATAGATACTGTATAGATAGATAGATACTGTATAGATAGATAGATAGATAGATAGATAGATAGATACTGTATAGATAGATAGATAGATAGATACTGTATAGATAGATAGATAGATACTGTATAGATAGATAGATAGATACTGTATAGATAGATAGATAGATAGATACTGTATAGATAGATAGATAGATACTGTATAGATAGATAGATAGATACTGTATAGATAGATAGATAGATAGATAGATAGATACTGTATAGATAGATAGATAGATAGATACTGTATAGATAGATAGATAGATACTGTATAGATAGATAGATAGATACTGTATAGATAGATAGATAGATAGATAGATAGATAGATAGATACTGTATAGATAGATAGATAGATAGATACTGTATAGATAGATAGATAGATAGATAGATAGATAGATAGATAGATAGATAGATAAAGGATGGATAGATAGATAGATTGATTGAGTGATAGATATATAGATAGATACTGTATAGATAGATAGATAGATAGATCGATACTGTATAGAGGGATAGCAATGTTGGTTACTGTATTGCTATGAAGCTCTGTCTAGCTCTATCTATTAGAACACAAAGTGCATAGAGTCATATTTAATTCATGGAGTTTGGTCTTTTGCACAGGTTTCATTTTGTTTCATGGTGTCTACACAGAATTAGATGAATGCTAGACCACAAGTTCCCAGAGCCAGCTACGGGTTTATTCACAAAACATTGATTTGTGGCCAAATTCTGATCAAAGTAATCTAGAAAGTATAGAGAATATTTATTTTTTAATTTTGCTGTTTAGGGCTAAAGTTTGCAAATCGGTTGTCAACTGATAATTGAAAAGATCCCATATAGTCCACCTACACTGAGATTTATTTAATCAAAATATGAGAGTTATCCTCGTTTTGACCTAGAAATGGTTATATCGCACAGTGTTTGCAGCGCCCCCTAATGGGTATTTTGGTTTCTGTGAAATAACATTTTAAGCTGAATGGGTGCTAAATGACTTGGAAATAAGGAACTGAAGGAAAGCCCAGGGAGTAAAGTGTGAGGGAATCCCCCCCACCACCACCCACCACTGATACTTAGCCATTTAAATACTGAAAATGAAACTTTTCAACGGTATAAAATCCCAGACACAGGGCAGCCAGGACAGAAAGACTCAAGGCAAGAAAGGAACAGGACCATCCATTAATCCCAGGCACGATGAAGACACTGAATTTAGGTAAAGCTTCTGTGTTGCTATATCACAAACAATGGCTATGCAAGTCATAGATACAAACAGAAGTGGCGCTGGCTCCTGGGGTCCTCCGATGGTCTTGGTATGTGGTCAGATATTGGCCTCTGGGGATTTGGTGAATATAAAGAATGGGGGTATTTCTCATAGGATTACCTGGTCGGTTATTTAGAGGGTTTCATCAAGCTGGGTCCATTCATTGCTCTAGCACTGACTACCATTGTCCATTTCAATGGCTATCCTGTTTGAGAATTTAATCTTGTCAGTGTATCTCTATATAAGTGAACATTAACTCATTGTCTGGGTTGTTACACCAAGGCTTGCTCCTTTCTAATTAACCCACTTCCCACCTGAATGGCATGAGGGGTCATTTGAAATTGCGTTAGGTGTTTAAGAAGCCAAATAAGACACATTTTAGGAATGTGACCTTCCTTTTACTGGCAGATTGCTAGATTAGAGTGCATGGCATATTTGACTCATATATCATATTACATTACTAAATTCATGTTTATAATGCCATTTTCATATTTTCCTTCAATAGATAGACACCTATCCATTTGCCTGTCCATTTATTTGTCTATCTTGCATCTGTCCATCTGTTTGTCCACTCATCGGTCCATTCACCTATCCATCCAATCATCCATCCATCTATCTACCCATCCATCTACACAGTCATCTACCCATCCATCCATCCATCTATGCATCCATCCATCTATGCATCCATCCATCCATATATGCATCCATCCATTCATCCATCCATCTATGCATCCATCCATTCATCCATCCATCTATGCATCCATCCATTCATCCATCCATCTATGCATCCATCCATCCATCCATCCATCCATCTATCTACCCATCCATCCATTCATCCAACCACTCATCAATCTATCCATCCATCCACCCATAAGTACATCCATCCATCTCTATATCTATCTGTCTGTCTGTCTATCTATCTATCTATCTATCTATCTATCACTCTCTCTCTATATATATCTATCTATCACTCAATCTATCTATCTATCTATCTATCTATCTGTCTATCTATCTATCCATTATCTATCTATCTATCTATCTATCTATCTATCTATCTATCTATCTATACATATATATCCATCCATCCATCCATTCATGCACATGTCCATCCACTTATCCACCCTTCAATCCAATTGTCCATTCACCTTATTACGCACTTGGAGAACATATAGCCTTCAATGTTGGATTCTCTATAAGAATTGGGCTGTAAGCTTGGTACTATTCATAGAGTGACATAATGAAAATGACTTTGGGTAATTCAGTGAAAAATTACAAGTTATGAGTAATTTGTGTTTTAATACTATATGTTTTGGTATTAGATCCTCCTTTGATCGTAATGCTGTAAACTGTTTGAATGTTTTGGTCACGAGGAAGGAAATTCAAATGTTGCTAAGAATAAACTTTCCTAATGATTGTTGTGTAAGAAAACTTTGTATAGGAAAAAGCTGCTATCGCTGTGTCATAGACAGACAGTGAGATAGGGAGAGTGTGAGAACTGGAAGAGGTCAACTCAGACAAAAGGAGAGAGAGAGAGAGAATTAACGTGCATGAGAACGTTATTTCTAATGAGAGCAATCTATCCAAGTTCACTATGTCTACTTAGTAGTAGCAGAACATCTTTGGTCCTAGTTGGAGCATGGAAGAAGCATAATTCAACATCAGTTTAAGTTCAATCAGAGACACATCAGGCTACTTAATAATTAGGACCCTACATGAGAAGAGACAGGGGAGGAGAGAAAGAAGGAATTCGACTGTGGAATGTAGAACGATATTGAGAGATAGAGAAAGTTTATAGTGTATACAATGCAGGGATAATGGAAAGTATATATCTAATTATGCATGAGAGAGAAGGAGTAGAAGGAGATTAAATATAAATGAACCCCCTATGTGGTAATACAGGACACAAGCTACCCCTATGGAATATATCGTTTACTGATCTATCACAGAGGCCATGACACTGGGCAAAAGGCAACCGAGTAATGGCAAGGCCACCTGTCACCACATCATTTCTATTCCTATTTATGGGGTCATTACACGGGTCCTTTTAGTTGGGTGTTCAGGACATATTTCCATGCATGGATCCTTCATTAGAGGGTTTCTGTGTAGTCCATTTCAGTGAAATGTTCAGAGAGAATTTCAACCACTTGTGCATCTGATAAAAGCACTTTATGGGGGTCTACTTGGATGTTTTTTTCATGGAGGTGGTATGACTTCTACCACATTCAGGTGCCCTCAATGGAGTCCCATACATTTTATTTCATTATTTTAACCACAAGTCAATTAATTCTACATTCTCTTAATGGCTTTCCATGCAAACCTTTTATTATTAGGACAGGTTGGGCAGGACTGGGAACGTTGCATTAAGTTTGCTGAGCAGATGATGTATCAAATGTGTTTTGGGCTACAATGATGCCCACAAACCTTGCTGGAATTACCTGCCTGGGCTTCAAACCCTCTGATGTCTCTACTTACAACAACACTGCCGTCTAGTGCTGAAAGAGAGCTAGTGTGCTTGCCTCATACATCCTAATTATTTTTTCAATACGAAATGTTCAGCAGAATTCATAGCAATAATGAATGTGTTACATAGCGGCAGCATCACAGTGGTTACATAACATTCGATGACCACTGCTGCATCCTCAAATTGTTTACTTTTCTATTACTTAATTAATGTATGTATATATATATATGTATATATAACCGATGTATGTATTCAATTAATGTATGTAGAGGAAGGAACCTGGGTCTTAAAGAAATCTGCATAATGAGGCTATGTAGCAATAGGTAGCACTAGAATTGCTAGGTGACCAGATGTATCACCCATAACCACATGACCACCTACCTTGATAAATCAATTGTCGTTTTGTTTTCTGTATAATTTGCTTTACTGATGGTTCTCAGACCCATTCTCCAGGACAAACACTGGGTTTATCAATATCTTTTAGCACACGATTGGCTAATCCTTAAATTTGGCACCCCTGCTATTTATCGTGGATCTGTGTCAGAATTTCTGTTCTAGCTCACTGCTCTGGGTTTAATGCTCACGCTAAGGTCCTTTTTTTCGTTCAGTTGATGGTACAGAATTTAAATTCTCAGGTTATACAGTTTTAATATTGACATTTTGCTGCTGTTCCATATTGTCATTGTGCTAATAATGTATTCTACCATTTCTCCAGGTGCCCTGTGCCTCCTAATGCTTGTGTGTGGAGAAATTCAACATGTGGATGGGGTTCCAGTTGGCTTGGGAGGAAACACAAAGGAGGTTGTCAACCTTCGAAAAGAGTTCACTAATAGTTTGAAACTGTCCAGGAAGCTTCTGATTGAGAGCAGGGCCCTCACACGCTGCTATGTAAGTGCTTGAAGATCCTTTTTCCTTCATCCAGTAACTGTTTGTTCTATTAATCCAGAGTCAATCTCTGTTCCGCGAGACCTCCGTTTTAATTTTATTTAATGTATGTTATTTGCCGTTAATCAAAGGCAGTATCCCGGCCTTACCTCTCAGACTCTCAAAGGTTTAAACTAAACTTTGTACTTGTACCCGTAGTGATACATAATAGTATTTTAACCCCAGTTGCAGTTCCGTAACATAGAAGAACTCCACTTGGGCCGGGATAATAGTGAATGGTTTCTTTAGTTGCCTCAAAGATGAGATACTTAGAATGCAACATTACTCACCTGAACACTTGGATTTAACTTGTCCAACCATTCCCAAAGTGTTAAAAATATGATTTCTCTTCACTTGTTTCAGAAGAAATTGACGTTACCGGGAACCAATCTAGATTTTACCGGAGACACCAATAATCTCTCCTCACTAGGAATTAGCAGGAATGACTGGATCAGGCTACAGGTAAGAATGACTCATTACCAAAATCAGAATAAAATAAAGTATTTTGTCTTCATTCCCATAATCTTTCTTTACTCCACTCTTCTTTGACCATTGTGCATAGCATTTATCTCTCACCTCTTTCTCCATCTTCAGAAGGGTGACCGTCTCCACCTGCTGAATGAAGTCTTGCAGGTTTTTCCAGTGTTCCTGGAGGAGTTAGACAAAAAAGAAACTCTGGAGGGCTCTTTCCAGACAGATGAAAATGAATTATTCACCATGTCTGACCAGATTCGCACTGTGCATCTGGACCTTCGAGATCTTGTTCAACACATTCAGCTGCAGGTCAGTGACTCCAACTAGCAACAACTTGACTCAACAAACTTACTGTGGACTTGGGCCATAATGACTAATATTTAAAGATTCTGTGAGTTTTGTTCTTCTCAGTTCTTCCTAACTTGCTATCTCTTTAATTTGCAGATGTCCTCTTTAGGGGTGCATTCCATAAAAACTGTGCCCACTTGGAAACCTACAGCCAGTCGTAGTGAATGGCATCACCGTGTTCTCATGTACCAAATGCTGAGGAGCATGGAAAAGGCCCTGCACCGTGCGGTGAGGGACTATACCATATTGCGTCTTGACAGTTTGTAGGCGAAATGTGTCTATTGACAAACACTTATTGTCTCCAAAGACACATGTCACCCCAAAGACACTAACCAAGATTATTGCTGCACAAAGTCTACTGAGAAGTAACCAGGATGGGATGGAAACACAGAAATAAAGCACAAAGACAGACAGACAAAAACCAAAACCCAATCTGTCTTGAGCTTACTGAGAGATAACAGAAAAAACAGTCTGATTTACAGTATTTATAGATTTTATTAGTGGAGCTCAGGAAGGATGAGAGAGGATCAGGAGCGGAAAGGTGCCCACAAATAATATTTAAATATATTTGTTAGACATTTAGCATGGCCCCAAAGCAGCACAAGTGTCTAGTTTTCCTTACCAACTATATCTCTTTCTTATACATTACGGCATATAGCCTTCTATAACTCATCTTATTACTCCTTATTAACCTCCCTATAACTCCTCCTATTACTCCATATAACCCTCCCTATAACCCCTCCTATTACTCCATGTAACCCTCCCTATAACTCCTCCTATTACTCCATGTAACCCTCCCTATAACTCCATGTAACACTCCCTATAACCCCTCCTATTACTCCATATAACCTCCCTATAACTCCTCCTATTACTCCATATAACCCTCCCTATAACTCCTCCTATTATTCCATATAACCCTCCCTATAACTCCTCCTATTACTCCATATAACCTCCCTATAACTCCTCCTATTATTCCATATAACCCCTCCTATTACTCCATATAACCTCCCTATAACTCCTCCTATTATTCCATATAACCCTCCCTATAACCCCTCCTATTACTCCATATAACCCTCCCTATAACTCCTCCTATTACTCCATATAACCCTCCCTATAACTCCTCCTATTATTCCATATAACCCTCCCTATAACTCCTCCTATTACTCCATATAACCTCCCTATAACTCCTCCTATTACTCCATATAACCCTCCCTATAACTCCTCCTATTACTCCATAACCCTCCCTATAACTCCTCCTATTACTCCATATAACCCTCCCTATAACTCCTCCTATTACTCTATATACCCTCCCTATAACTCCTCCTATTATTCCATATAACCCTCCCTATAACTCCTCCTATTATTCCATATAACCCTCCCTATAACTCTCCTATTACTCCATATAATACACTATATACCCATAAAACCATCTAATCCCTGCCTGTATTGTCACTGTATTTGTCATTATCCTCTGGAGCCTGAACTCTGAAGAAGACGTGGAGTTTTCCCACTCCGTTGGACAATCCTGGCAGATTGCTGATTGACTCCTGCCATAATGTGAGAGGGTTACACTTGGCACTTTCTGGACCCGGCGCCCAGCATGCCTCACTGCCTTTTCCGTTACTCATCAAAGTGCAATTGTTTTATATTCTATTTATTTTTATACCGAGAAACGTATTTAATTTTATTTATGAAGCTGTGAATTATGCTCTGACTTTCAGAGATGGAAATATGGTGTTGTGGAATCTGAAGATTTTATATGTTTTAACTTTATTTAAGTTGCATTGAGTTTATAAATCTTGTACTTTTTATTTAATGTGTATTTAAACGTTGTGCTTTATAATTGTCAGTATTAGGTTTGTACAGGAATGTGTTATTTAATGTAAAGTACAAATAGTGTATCATGTGCATCTCGACAGTAAACATTTATTTATTTTTTATTTATTTATTTATTTATTTTATCTTAACAAACTCCCTCTATAACAGCCAATTATATAGGGCTTTATTTTTTGTTTAGTTTAAGATAAACAAAGCCTTTCTTAAAGTTGCTGTTTAATAATGAATATAAATAGTAGAAGTGCTGTATTTTATTAATTGAAAATTTTTTTTTTTTTAAATGCTATTTTTATAGTTTCAAGCTGTCATTCCAATCTTCTTTTAGAAAGTTCTTGTGAAAAGCATCTTTAGTTCAGGTAATTAATAACAGGGTGTTTTCTTCAAAACAAAACGCCAGGAATTCACTCAGAAATCTCACATTTGCTGCCAAATAGCTCCAATTACGGCTGCAGCTTCCAGCTCGGCTATTTGAATCCAAATATTGGATCATAGAGTATATTCCGGTCAATTCATGGTTTAGTGAATAACATCGAATAGATATTCAAAACGAATGTTTTCTTTGTATCCAGGCTAAATACGTGCACTAAAGCCAGGTCTATACATTTAGAAAGTCCTCAATGTGAATCAAATATTTCATTATTTATAGATCGACACACGTCTCAGTGACCAGTCTTTTTTATGTAACTCAAAGAAACTCTATGATTCTCTATGGTGAATATTCATGACTAATACTTTAATCATACAATTCAAATCAGTGGGGGCTCTTCTATAGGGGCACTTGCAGTAGTGCTCCACCAGTTTTCATGTGGGGAAAATGTATTGAAAAAATGTATTGAAGATGCTTAAGAGCATCTAGGCTCGTCAAAAATGGGGCTGGTCTGAAATCTGCCCAGGTTCTGCAGGCTCCGCACATGCCTAGTGTCTTTTCAGAAGGAGTTTCAGGAATTTCCATTGAGTTGTCCATTGGGCAGCAAAGCCAGCTGCCCATCAGTGGAACCCTGCTATCGGCCTCTTTATTCAGGGGCTATCATTAGCTGAGAGCACCAGGGAGTGGGGTTACAGTGCCCACGGGAGAGAGAAGCAAGAAGCCATCTCGGAAGTAACAGAGCACAATTGTAGCAGCTCCTGGCCTCTGCCAAATTTTAGTTACTGCCTGCAGGCTGATTATGCAAGGAAATTTACTCAAATATGTAATTAGTATATTTAAAGCCAGGGAAGCTCAGGGGTGAAGAGGGGAGAGGGAAACATGTCTGACACAGAGCACTGTGCTGCCTGTAACTAATAGTTTTAATGATCTCCTACACATACCCACCACCTTATTTAGAGTGCTCAGTCACTCTACAGCTGAGACCAGAGACACTTATGCTGTGGCTAATTGACTTGGGCTGTGACTCTGAGGACTAATCTGATTCCGATTTCAATCTGTTTTATTCAGTAATGATTGTTACTTCTGTTAACAATGTCAGCTATGTCTTGGCATCATATTATCACTGCAGATGAATTATATTGCCAGCTGTAAAGGTAACAAGGAGTATATCAGTGCCCTGCTGATTCAACCTTGGGCGTAATAAGGAATCTATCAGTATCCTGCTACTTTAACCCTGTGTACATTGTCTGTAATAAGGAGTATATCAGTATTCTGCTGCCTTAACCCTGTGTACACTGTGTGTAATAAGGAGTCTATCAGTATCCTACTGCTTTAACCCTGTGTACACTGTATGTAATAAGGAGTATATCAGTATTCTGCTGCCTTAACCCTGTGTACACTGTGTGTAATAAGGAGTCTATCAGTATCCTACTGCTTTAACCCTGTGTACACTGTGTGTAATAAGGAGTCTATCAGTATCCTGCTGATTTAACCCTGTGTACACTGTATGTAATAATGAGTATATCAGTATTCTGCTGCTTTAACCCTGTGTACACTGTGTGTAATAAGGAGTCTATCAGTATCCTAGTGCTTTAACCCTGTGTACACTGAGTGTAATAAGGAGTATATCAGTATTCTGCTGCCTTAACCCTGTGTACACTGTGTGTAATAAGGAGTCTATCAGTATCCTACTGCTTTAACCCTGTGTACACTGTGTGTAATAAGGAGTATCAGTATCCTGCTGCTTTAACCCTGTGTACACTGTGTGTAATAAGGAGTCTATCAGTATCCTGCTGCTTTAACCCTGTGTACACTGTGTGTAATAAGGAGTCTATCAGTATCCTGCTGCTTTAACCCTGTGTACACTGTGTGTAATAAGGAGTCTATCAGTATCCTGCTGCTTTAACCCTGTGCACACTGTGTGTAATAAGGAGTCTATCAGTATCCTGCCGCTTTAACCCTGTGTACACTATGTTTAATAAGGAGTCTATCAGTATACTGTGCTTTAACCCCGTGTACACTGTGTGCTGTGTCTACCCAGCTCTGTGTACTGTATAGGTATCTCTGTATTGTACACAGCTCTGTGTATTGTATAGGTATCTCTGTATTGTACACAGCTCTGTGTGTTGAATAGGTATCTTTGTACTATATAGGGAGGAGTAAAATTCTGGGGGAGGAGTCTGACGCCCATGATCCATCTTAAAGCATCACCAGTCACCGCTTATTCTTATTTGTATAGTAATACGAACTCATAGGATATTTTTTTTTACTTTATTCTCATCATTAAGTACAGGAGGTGGCAAGATCGCCCACTCACGGTAACTCTAATACGAACAGAATTCACTTATACAATTAAAGAAATATCTGAGCACAACAGCCACTTCAGCTTACTGAAGTGCTTTATGTGTGAAGATGGTGTCCTCTTTTTTAAAATGTGTTAAAAAGTTTAGATTTCAATAGAAATTGGCACTATTATAATTTAAAGGGACACTATAGTCACCTGAACAACTTTAGCTTAATGAAGCAGTTTTGGTGTATAGAACATGCCCCTGCAGCCTCACTGCTCAATCCTCTGCCATTTAGGAGTTAAATCCCTTTGTTTATGAACCCTAGTAACACCTCCCTGCATGTGACTTGCACAGCCTTCCATAAACACTTCCTGTAAAGAGAGCCCTATTTAGGCTTTCTTTATTGCAAGTTCTGTTTAATTAAGATTTTCTTATCCCCTGCTATGTTAATAGCTTGCTAGACCCCGCAAGAGCCTCCTGTATGTGATTAAAGTTCAATTTAGAGATTGAGATACAATTATTTAAGGTAAATTACATCTGTTTGAAAGTGAAACCAGTTTTTTTTTTCATGCAGGCTCTGTCAATCATAGCCAGGGGAGGTGTGGCTAGGGCTGCATAACCAGAAACAAAGTGATTTAACTCCTAAATGACAGTGAATTTAGCAGTGAAATTGCAGGGGAATTAACTATACACTAAAACTGCTTTATTTAGCTAAAGTAATTTAGGTGACTATAGTGTTCCTTTAACCATGTTACACCCACCCAGCTGTCAATCAAACAACATGTTCTGTTACTTCCTGGTTTGGTTAGCTCAGTGAAGCTAAACTGAAGAGGCAGTAATTACTCAGAGCACCTGCCTTACAAAGACTACTCATTAAGCTGCAAAGACCGCAGACAGGAAATCTGAGGATTTTGTAAGCCAAGATGTCATTTACCAAAGAAAATGTGCAACACAAATTATTGCATCACTCGTTTTAAAAAATGTGCCTAGCAATGCTGCTTGCTGAGAATTTATACCTAGAACCGCTGAACATCTATTTGGGTTCGCTTTTACCTTGTGATCCAGACAGTAAGAAGCTGTGATTTCACAGGTTAATTGAGCAGAGAGTGTTTTGATTTTATTTGTTTTATGGGTAGGAAATTGATTGAAGGTCTTCTAAATATTACTGAAAAACTGGATTGTAGGATCTCCTCTGTATGTAATAAATAGCGGTGACCAGGGACAAAGCGATAAAATCAGAAATAATGCTGCGCTCCAGAGAAATGGGGTCAGTGCCATGAAGGCCACAGAATAGCGATCTATGCTGATATTCTATTCTCCGCCCCAGCAGAGAGAAAAAGGCTGACTGCAAGACTCATCCATCAGGTACCGGTGGGGCACAGAGGGATCATTACTAGCTGAGAAGGGGGGAGAACGTTTCACATTAACTTCCCGAGATGACCCCGATCAGTTCCTGCAAAACTTGAGTTTGACACCCCAAAGCAAAGCTGAGTACGGAGACACCACAAAGCGCAATATTAAAAGCATACCAAGACTCAACACCAAGAAACAGAAACCACAGTAGCTGCTTGGACATCAGCCCCTTAACCAACTGAACCTAGACTGTTCCACTAAAACTGGACCAATTCTGGACTATCCTGAAATACCAGAAATACCGTCTGTGGCCAGCAAAGGTGCAGCACCAAAATCATGGGAGGATACCAAAACCTCAAGGCGTAAATACCTGCAAGAAGCACCCAATGCATGCTCACGACTAACCCACACACCCACCCCTTAGTACTTGAGTGTGCACACAAATGCTTGTTTCCCTTTACTATTAACAATATATTGGAAAAGTTGTATAAAACTGAGAATAACAATAAAATACAAATAAAATTTTTTTTTCATTATTTACATTTAAATTTACTGTAAGGAGATCAAAATTACTATCAAAAAGAGTATAAAATGTATCATTATTCACCCCAGTATTACACAGAGGACTGGTTACACTCATGGTAGAACACAAATCCTTCTCTGCTCTCCCAGATATTGTTTTGTTTAATTCGATTTTTGTTGAGTTGCTGTCGTGGCATTATACACACCAGGACACACAGGGTTCTGTTTATGGTAGCCTACCTTAGCTGTGACTAATAGCCGTTAGCCCAAGTCATGTTTGCCCAGAAGGTTAAAATAAGCTAAGGTTTCTTTTACAGATATGACATGTTTCAATGTATTCAATGTTTCACGTGTAATTGTTTATACAATGTAAATGTTTCACGTGTTATTGTTTATACAATGTAAATGTTGTGTGTTATTGTTTATACAATGTAAATGTTGTGTGTTATTGTTTATACAATGTAAATGTAGTGTGTATTGTTTATACAATGTAAATGTTGTGTGTTATTGTTTATACAATGGAAATGTTGTGTGTTATTGTTTATACAATGGAAATGTTGTGTGTTATTGTTTATACAATGTAAATGTCGTGTGTATTGTTTATACAATGTAAATGTAGTGTGTATTGTTTATACAATGTAAATGTGGGTGTTATTGTTTATATAATGTAAATATGTTGTGTGTATTGTTTATACAATGTAAATGGTGTGTGTATTGTTTATACAATGTAAATGTTGTGTGTATTATTTATACAATGTAAATGTTGTATGTGTTGTTTATACAATGTAAATGTTGTGTGTATTGTATATACAATGTAAATGTTGTGTGTATTGTTTATACAATGTAAATGTAGTATGTGTTGTTTATACAATGTATATGTTGTGTGTATTGTTTATACAATGTAAATGTTGTGTGTATTGTTTATACAATGTATATGTTGTGTGTATTGTTTGTTTATACAATGTAAATGTTGTGTGTATTGTTTATACAATGTAAATGTGGTGTGTTATTGTTTATACAATGTATATTTTGTGTGTATTGTTTGTTTATACAATGTAAATGTAGTATGCATTGTTTATACAATGTAAATGTTGTGTGTTATTGTTTATACAATGTATATGTTGTGTGTATTGTTTATACAATGTAAATGTTGTGTGTATTGTTTATACAATGTGCATGTTGTGTGTATTGTTTGTTTATACAATGTAAATGTTGTGTGTATTTTTTATACAATGTAAATATGTTGTGTGTATTGTTTATACAATGTAAATGTTGTGTGTATTGTTTATACAATGTATATGTTGTGTGTATTGTTTATACAATGTAAATGTTGTGTGTATTGTTTATACAATGTATATGTTGTGTGTATTGTTTGTCTATACAATGTAAATGTTGTGTGTATTGTATATACAATGTAAATGTAGTATGTGTTGTTTATACAATGTATATGTTGTGTGTATTGTTTATACAATGTAAATGTTGTGTGTATTGTTTATACAATGTATATGTTGTGTGTATTGTTTGTTTATACAATGTAAATGTTGTGTGTATTGTTTATACAATGTAAATGTGGTGTGTTATTGTTTATACAATGTATATTTTGTGTGTATTGTTTGTTTATACAATGTAAATGTAGTATGCATTGTTTATACAATGTAAATGTTGTGTGTTATTGTTTATACAATGTATATGTTGTGTGTATTGTTTATACAATGTATATGTTGTGTGTATTGTTTATACAATGTAAATGTTGTGTGTATTGTTTATACAATGTGCATGTTGTGTGTATTGTTTGTTTATACAATGTAAATGTTGTGTGTATTTTTTATACAATGTAAATATGTTGTGTGTATTGTTTATACAATGTAAATGTTGTGTGTATTGTTTATACAATGTGCATGTTGTGTGTATTGTTTGTTTATATAATGTAAATGTTGTGTGTATTGTTTATACAATGTAAATGTTGTGTGTATTGTTTATACAATGTAAATGTTGTGTTTATTGTTTGCGCTATGCTGGAATAATGGTAGGAGCATTAGAACCCACATAACCAAGAGATGTTGACTCAGAAAACCCATCAATATCCTTTTGTTTTACATTACAACATATTACATATAATATTACATATTATATTTTACGTGGCTATGGTGTGATGAATCATGCTATATTTACAAGTAGGATGTAGATACTTTGTACCATTACTTGGAGATTGGACTTTAACCTTCCTGTTTTTTATAAGACTGGGTTACACCACCACCAAGTCCAAATTGTCCAATATCTTCTTCATGGCATTGGTTGTAGGACCTTTAGATTCTAAATCCGTATGGAAAAAATATTCTGTCATAGGGTATAAAAGTATATTCCAAAGCTGGATCCTGAGACCTAACCCATAAGCACTGGTTCCATATCGGGAGTGAGAAGGGAACACAGCCGGCTAATACACCCTAAACAGTGGTATACTGAAGAAACCATCAATTTGCCATAATTAGAAAGCTCAGGGGGTCCACGCTTTCTGCTCTCATACATTTGAAAATCCCTCCTTTTTATTTTTTTCCCTTTTTACAGTTTTGGAGTTGTGGATCTACGAGCGGTGCGAATGGGCCGTTACTGCAGACGAGAGACTCACCACAGAGCTTCACTCACTGTGCGAGGATGTGGAAGTGCTTCGATATTATGGGAAATGAAGTGTGAACTCTTACATTGCACAAATGTGACTTCAGCGAAACTGAAATGAGCAATGGAATTTTATTTGTGTTTTTTTGTGTTTTATTTACAGTAATGTTCTGTGATCTGTGACTCATCCATTCAGAAAATTCATGTTTGGTTCTATTAATCAAACAGATTTTTAATCATTATGTAAAATGTTGGTTTCTTTCTTATACTGCTTTTACTTTAAATAAATAGGAATTTAAAAGACCCAAAGCTCACTGAAATACCGTACTGGGCATTGTGAGTTTTCTGCACCTTATTATACAGGTCTCAGCATATACTTAGCCCCTATTGAAAGCATTTTCTTAAAAGAAAAGGCCCAGAGGGGATCTTGGAAGATCCCCCTAATCAGTGCTGGAATAATCTCGACATCTGAGTCATCGCAGGGGATGAGGGAAATTCCTCCGGTGTTTACCAGAAGCGAAACAACCCCAATAACGATTTAAATGATGAAAACATCTGGATAACAAACAACATATATTAATAACATCGTTCAAGAAACACATCTAGGACTTACCTCGACAAAAATAGCACAAAGCAATAACATCTTGATACCAAATAACATGTACAACAACACATAACACAACAAACACATCTTGAAAATAACATATCACACAACAAACACCTACTGATAGCAAACAACATCAACCAATAACATATCACACAACAAACACCTACTGATAGCAAACAACATCAACCAATAACATATCACACAACAAACACCTACTGATAACAAACAACATCAACCAATAACATATCACACAACAAACACCTACTGATACCAAACAACATCAACCAATAACATATCACACAACAAACACCTACTGATAGCAAACAACATCAACCAATAACATATCACACAACAAATACCTACTGATACCAAACAACATCAACCAATAACATATCACACAACAAACACCTACTGATACCAAACAACATCAACCAATAACATATCACACAACAAACACCTACTGATACCAAACAACATCAACCAATAACATATCACACAACAAACACCTACTGATAACAAACAACATCAACCAATAACATATCACACAACAAACACCTACTGATAGCAAACAACATCAACCAATAACATATCACACAACAAGCATCTCCTGACAACAAACAACATCAACCAATAACATATCACACAACAAACACCTACTGATAGCAAACAACATCAACCAATAACATATCACACAACAAACACCTACTGATAGCAAACAACATCAACCAATAACATATCACACAACAAACACCTACTGATAACAAACAACATCAACCAATAACATATCACACAACAAAAACCTACTGATACCAAACAACATCAACCAATAACATATCACACAACAAACACCTACTGACAACAAACAACATCACCCAATAACATATCACACAACAAGCATCTCCTGACAACAAACAACATCAACCAATAACATATCACACAACAAACACCTACTGATAACAAATGACATCAACCGATAACATATCACACAACAAACACCTCCTGACAACAAACAACATCACCCAATAACATATCACACAACAAGCATCTCCTGATAACAAACAACATCAACCAATAACATATCACACAACAAGCATCTCCTGATAACAAACAACATCAACCAATAACATATCACACAACAAACACCTACTGATAACAAACAACATCAACCAATAACATAGCACACAACAAACACCAAGTGTTATCAAACAACATCAACCAATAACATATCACACAACAAACACCTACTGATAACAAACAACATAAACCGATAACATATCACACAGCAAACACCTCCTGACAACAAACAACATCACCCAATAACATATCACACAACAAGCATCTCCTGATAACAAACAACATCAACCAATAACATATCACACAACAAGCATCTCCTGACAACAAACAACATCAACCAATAACATATCACACAACAAGCATCTCCTGACAACAAACAACATCAACCAATAACATATCACACAACAAACACCTACTGATAACAAACAACATCAACCAATAACATATCACACAACAAACACCTACTGATAACAAACAACGTATACAACAAACACCAATTAAACGTAGCATGAACTTTCGGTTCATAAATCCTCTCAAGGTCCGGATTTGCTGGACAGTCTGCAGTACAATAGCATTTGGACTAATCTCTTCCACATTTTATTATAGTTTGGGCAACACTCACACTAACATGTTGACTGCGACATTCTTTGTTTAGAGAGTGTGGTGAAGTTGAGGAATCATGTGAGTGAGCTGATTCATTCATGTACAGCCATTTCCCTTTGACACTTTTCTCAAACCTCAAGCAGTGAACTTTCGAAACGCTATAAACATCATTATTGGAACATGCGCAGAGTCATTGCAAACAGCTCTTTGGTGACCTGTTCATTAACAGGACTGTGCAAAGGACAGGGAGTCATCCATTGAGACTTGAAGGAAAGAGATTAAACCTACTGCAGAGGAAAGGGTGCTGTATCATGTTCCTTTATCCGTTTCTCATAGACTGTAAGCTTTTACACCTCTTGCTACTGCCTACATTACTTGTTATTTTATATCCCGATGTATAATTGTATAGCACTGCCAAATATGTTGTCACTATATAACTATTAATAAAATAAAGAAAATGCAATTGTCTATCAGTATCAACATCTTCCTAATCCAAAAATAATTCTGTTTTTGCAGTTGGAATTTCTGATTGTAGCACAACAAGAAATTGCTTAAATCTCTGTTTTTATCAACCGATATTTATACACACCTGTAGCGCCCATTGTTTCCAAGCTCTTTAGAGCACATCACCAGCTGAAACTTGCAACTGTTACTAAATCTTATTCCATGAAACAGCCCTAAATATCACTGAAACAACGGACAGCAACAAGTTAATCCCCTCCGCATGAGAGAGGAGTCTGTTATAAATAGTGTACACATGACAGATTGTGCAGAGAGTCTTGGAGAGGTAAAATCGCTGTGTAGCCTAGCAGTGGCTGCGTTAGCTTTACTTTACATACTGACCAAGATCTCTCCAGGTTTGGTGAACCCATCGCTCGTTATTGGTAAAAGCTAACTTACAAACCCTATATTTTCATGTGACGGGGGCCAGTGCTCTCTCGCCCTTGTGTGGATGGGCATTTAACAGATACACGACCTCTCATGGTGTCAAACGGGGGAGTATTTAGGGGAAGATTATTAGGACGGAGATCTAAGAACATCTTCTGTTTTCTAAGCAGATAGAGAAATGTATTCCAAAATATCAGTCGACACCGATGTAAAATCTGTGCGAATCTGATGAGTTATTGTTTACTTCCATTATCTACGCATGGATTAGCACAATGACTTTTACAATGAGTCAGAAAGTAAAACAAACAGATCAGGCTGTTGAGTCTTCCCCTTTCATTTGGAGTCTTTATTATATACATACAGGTTAACCCATAACAGGACGGCTGAGGGTAATATGATTTCCTTTACAAGATCACTCTTTGGGTTTCTTTTTGAGTAGACGTGACTGCAGCTCCTGCATCATCTGGGGGTGTGGGATCCCAAATCTGCCCAGAGAAAGGGGAGAGGATAGTTTGTGAGTCACTGCACACAAAACACAAAACAATATTGCAGTTACCCTAATTGCTTTGCAGTGTGAGAGCCACAATGGCCGCTGTGTGTTGTTGCAGAAAATGCCTTGTGTCAGCAGACATGAACATTTCTGCCCATAGCCATTTATTAGTTTGATAAGTTTATAAAAGGGTAACGTTACAACAAACTCCTCTGCACCATCGTGTCACCAGAGTATCGCAGGCTTGCTGTAAAGCAAGACGCTCAGTCAGAAAGGATGGGGGGGGGGGGGGGGGGGAGGGGGAACAATAACAAAGAGGAAGAAGGTGGTGATTTCACACACAACAAAAATATTTTAAGCTCAAGACTGAAATCAGGACAGAAATAAAGATATTTGATATTTGTTGCAACTTGCAGGGAAAATCCCAATAAATTAATTCTCGCATACACTTAGTGATAGCAGACCCATGTCTGTAGTCCCTGCACTTGTATAAACATGTAAATACCAGCTGTGCATACACTCTCCGCTGCGTTAAAAACCTGGATTTAATTTCACTTTAACTAAGGTCATCCTTACCCAGCATGCTTTGGGAAGACCTTCTTTGGCTTAATAGCGATTTCCTCCGCGTCCGCTCTCTCTTCCTTTCTCTCTTCTGCAGGAGGAGGCACTGCGTGTGCCATGGGGGTCACTGAAGGTTGCATTGGCAGCTTTCCTACCAGTCCTGGAAGTGCTACTGAAAAGGGCCGGTGTACCGGTGGGGGCTGCTCACTGGGCTGCGCTTCAGGAAGGGACTGGCGCTGACCCTGCCGCCTTCGGATGGACGTTTTCCTGCGCAGCTGAACTCTGCTTTTCTGTGCACTTAAATCTAGCGTCCTGTGAGGGAGCTGGTAGGAAAGGAAAAAAATTACTTTAAGTGGTGCACAGTCAAGAATAGAGAAAGTAAAAAAGCTTCAGAATTAGAGAGAAATTCACGTCTATGTTACTTATTACTACAGCGTATAGCTAAAATCACACAGCTATGAGACAGCCCACTCTGATGTTGATGTCATCGGATAATGATTACTTCCTGCTTTGCTGTCCAATCTCTGTCCAAGTTATTTCTACAGACTGGGTGGTCATACCCGCTGCACTCCACCGCCTCCTGAATCGCAGCTGTATGCAGGAATACTCTCCAGCTAGGATGAACTCTGCACAGTTCTACTCACAAAATTGCAGACAGGACTATAAATAAACCAATTGCAGCAGTGGTATATCAGTTTATTCAGATCTGATAAGAAGAACTGCAGCTTGGGCTGAACTACATATCCCATAAACCCCTGCAGCACAGATTTAAGAAATACTAAATTAATCTGGCAATAAAATAATGTATTTTAAGATTAGCTGTGCATTAATATCTCTTACACAGAGAGAAATGTTCATTATTCTAGGATATCATTCCTCATACGTCCTTGTCTAACTAATTATTTTATGTAGTAAAATTCTTATGATACAGTGCAATGCAAAGTGACGCATGGACTAAGCACTGATTTGTAATCAATTGAAACTGATTTGCAATATTTAGACACAGATTTGATACTTTATTATAATCATGGCCAGATCATACACTGCTATTATTTATTCAATAGACGCTTTAATTAATTGATATTAACGGAGCATTATTAAATTGGCACAAAAAGAAATTGGGCTTTATAAGAAACCTGACAAAATCAGCCAGAAGATCGTATTGGTTTCCATGGTGACTGAATTATTTAGACATGTGCCCAAATTTTATTACAGTGACACATTTACAATATCCCTTAATATTTGAGAGATAGTGATTTAAAGAGTAGAAATCTCACCATATCGCCATCTATCTCATCGTCCTCCTCTATGGGTCCCGGTACCTCCATCAGGTTTGTTTGAGGCTCTGATGGTGCTGGGTAAGTATCTTTATGTTCCCTCTGATTCTTACTGGAGACACTATCAGTTGCTGAACGTGTACTTCTCAAGTTCTCTTCCTCCTCGCTATAATTTTCTTCTTTGATTTCTTCCACCATGTGACCAGATTCCAATTCAATGTCCTCTGGTAGACCATAGTCAGCCGATATAACAATTTCAGGTCCTGGTATGGCTTGAATGCTGCCATTAATACTAAGGTCTTCTTCAATTGGAATTTTAGTATGGGAAAATCCAAATAAAATATCTGTCACATTTTCTTGGAGATTTGAAGTGGTAGAAATTTCAGAGACGACAATATCTTCTGATGGGCGATCTGGTGGCGCATCTTCCAGATTGCATGCTTCCTTGACCAGTTCTTTTTCTGGAACTGATTGATCTGATGTGCTTGTAGAATGGCTTTTTATTACAACATCAGTTTCTCCTGCCATTTCAGTGGAACTTGTTTTAACTTGCCAGGGGTCAATTAAACTCTGATTTTCTGATAAGAGATCTAAATCTTTATGGGTGTCTCCGATTTCTTCAACGCTTGATTCTGGTTCAATAACAGGTGCAGCTTGCTCTGAATGACCTGGTGGCAGAGATTCTTTATTTAATAATACGTCTACTTGTTTGTTACTTTCTGTCATTCCTTCGGCTGGTATATTTCGTTCTTCAAATATACTTGTTCCACGATTATCAACTAGTGTCTGCGATATCTCCATCTGACATCCTTGGTATTCTTCTGCAGTTAATAAAGGATTATGTAACCTTGGATAATGTTCTTCTCTTGTTATCTCAACACTTTGAGATATTTCTGGGGTTGAGTGATCTGGTTTCCAGTGGGATTCTTCTAATATTTCTGCAGGATCTTCTGGAGGTGTAGTCATTTTGAGATCTGTTTGGTAATGATGGTGCGTATCAGTCAGGGAACAATCTTTGTCTTCTTTGGCTACATAGGTTTGACTTCCATCTGTGGAGAAATACTGTTTTTCACTCAGTGAACTGTCTTCATGTAAATTGTCATGGTGGACCTCCACCGACTTTTCTTCAGCAAGCAAATTAACTTGTTTCCCAAAAGCGTCTTCCTTTTTATCTACCTCAAAGCCTGACAATTTTAGAAAATGATCTTCCTGCACTGTAGTAATGTTTAATTTCATTTGAGAGTCTTTATCTTTTATAATGTTATTACTTTGAACAATATCTATTTCTCTGAAACCTTCTGTTTGTTCTTGAGGTAGGCATCCTGCTCCAGTTGCATTCTCAGTCCATGATTCACCTGACTCGCTTGGTGGTTCCTTTTGCTCAGATTCACCTATGCTTCTCAGCGATGCCTCCTTGTTATCATCATTCTCTGGGAGAACCTTGTGCTCCAAAGAATCTTTTTCTTGCATTGAATCACCGAAGGATTCATGATGCTCTGTACCATGTTTTGGAATATCTATATCTTCTCTCACTGGTTGATGGTCACCCATTAGACTCTTACCGTCTTGTACTGCATTGCTCGGTTTATCCTGTAATGTGTAAAAATTACCTCCTTTTGTATTGAAGACTTGGAATTCAGTAACTGTTATGCTAATATCATCAGTGATCTCAACAGTGTGTTTGCCATTGGTTGAGTGTTCTTCTGTTCTCATCATTTCTTTATCAAAAGCATCATCATCTGTATAGTAATACTCACTATGCATTGCTTGGCCAGATGAGATGTCATTGTGTTCTCTGCAATCTGGTTCCAGTACCTCTAGTACACTTGTTTCTTTACTGTCTGTATTGTCACCTGAGAGATTTCTTTCTGGAGTTTCCTCTCCTCTCATATTTGAGAACTCGAGCTCTGCTGTGGAAGTTTTACTCAGTTCTACTAGAGTCTGTACTGCCTTGGATTCATCAAACACAGCTGGTAATGTTCCTGATTTTTGCAAAGATCCGACCTCATCCTCTGAAACAAAATCTTTTTCCAGAGTCTGGTCATTTTCTGTTTTATCTGTTGCTTGAAGCGACATCATATCTAGTAATGAACTCATGCCTGGTGTAGATCCACTTACCAATGTTGGCTTTATTACCTGTAAGTCTGATTCGAGAGAAATAAACGTTTCCTCAGGAATTATAATGAAGCTTCCTTGCATATCTTCTCTTTCCTCAATATCCTCTTTTTTATCAGATGAGGGATCTTCGCAACTCAAAGTATCCTGTGCTAACAATATTTCTTCACTCTCTGTTGAAGAATTTGAAAGTTCTTCAGCTGATCTCACATGTGTATGTGACATTTCTGCTTCTTCCAAGTCCTCACCGAAATCCCCAAATTGGTTTGGAACATTTATTTTGATATCTGATTTATATTCCTCTTTCTCAGTTAAATCCTTACATTCTTCATACCACACTGACCGCTCATAGTCTTTTGGATCATTCTCTTCTTGCTGTATTAGCTGTTGTTCTCCTGATAGCACATCATCCAAGCTGTAAATGTGACCTTCATCTTGCAGGCGGTCTTCTTCTAAATTGATAGTTGCCTTGTCTGATTGTGATATTGAATGTTCTTCATCTTCTGAATGTGAAACCTGAAAATGTACTGATTCCACAATTAATACATCAGGTAAAGCTGTTTCTTTGTGTACAGGTATATTGGCTTCCTCCATAGATGTATAATTTGTTATTTTCTCTGACTCATCAGTAGTGAGAGAGACACGTATTTCTCTCCCTTGTTTCTCAATTTCAGTATTAGAATGGGTTTCTTGTTTGATAAAATATTCATGTTTATCCTCAACTTCTCTGTAAGATTCACTTGAAACTTGCAATGATTTGTCTTCACCAAATATTCTGTTCTCTGGTTCTACAACGTCTACTGATAAATTCTCATCATCACCTCTGTCTGAGATACATTCGTTTACTGGAGAAATGGTTTTATGTAACAGATCTAAGCTACTCAAAGGCATTCTCTCCTCTAACCAAGGAACTTGCTCCGTTACATGTGGTTCTTCATTAACAGATAAGTTTGATGGTATTAGATCCAGCACACCTGGCTCTACTTCCACTGACACATGTACTTCAGGTAAGTCTACATTACAAGGGCATTCTTGCTCCTCTACCTGCTGCTTGAAATGTATTTGTTCTGCAAATGAACTTTTTAGATTCACTGTATTTTCTACTACTGGGGATGTTGCAATCTCGGTTACATCTTCCAAACTGGCATTCTCTACTTCTGAAGGACCTAGGTGATGCTCTTCTTCAACCAGCGAAGGGTTGTGCCCCTCTCCAGAAATGTCGGCTATTGCCCTACCTTCCTCATCATCTTGTGTGGTTAATGTATTTGTAAATTCCACTTGCCTAGATTCTTGATCTGATTGAGATAATTCATGGTAACTTTCTTGTTTTATATCTTCACGTTGTATTGTGACTTCAGTGACAGATTCTATATTACTATCTAGAAAATACATGTTTTCAAGATTTTCGAGAGTCAAAATATTTTCATGTATCTGGTTTTCTGAAACCATTTCTCCAACACACTCTTCATCATCCTTGATATTGCTTTGTGGGTCACTTGAAACCAGCTCTCCTTTTCCAATCATAATTGATTCCACATTTGTCTCTTCATATAGTATGGGTTTATATTGCTCACACACCAAAGACGCCTCTTCCTTTGTACTAATAAGATCTGGATTAACCAGCATGGTATCCTCTTCATTTTGAATTTGAGGAATTAAATCATCCATAATCTTCTCTGGTCTTGTCTCCATATCACTTTCATCGTTATACGATTGAGCGGAGCTTCCTGGGTCTTCTAATTTATCCTGTAGACTGTCTGTAACCTCTGTATTGGTCTGCTTCTCAGCACTCATTTTTCTGTCTTTGTAGCTGATAGCAGATGATTCTACATCTTCCAAGTAATGCGAAGTTAAGTGAATTTCTTCACATTGGGTATCTCGCAGTGCTAGATCAGTATGCATGCCACTCTCCTCACACACATGAGCTGGGCTCTCAAGGTCCTCTGAAGTATCCATCAAAACTTCTGTATCTCTTGTATCTGTCTGTTCTAGGAAATCCATTGTTATATTCTGACTCACGGGAGATTGATCTTCTGAGTTATCTAATAAAGTCTTTGTAACCTCTACATCTATTGACATGGGTTTATCCAGAACATCCACTATTACATCCTGACACAAAGGAGATTGATTTTTAAGACCCTCTGAATGATCTAATAAAGTGTCTGTAACCTCTATATAATTTGGCGTGGGTTTATCTGCAATTTCATCTTTAAACACGGGAGCTAGATTTTCAAGATCCTTTGCTTTAGCCATTAGAACTTCCCTGTCACCTGCAACCAGTGATTCCAGATGGCCTGGCATTACATCACACCACCTGTCTGATTTATCCATGAGAACGTCTGTATCTGATCCATTGGTCTGCCCTAGATCCCTTGCCAGTCCATCTTGGCTCGCATTTGCTGAGATTTCCAGGTCTCCTATTTCCTCCCTCTTAAAATATATTTCACTTGATAGTTCTTCAGCTTTATCATGTGCTTGGTATTCCAGATCTCTTCTTGTTCTGCCATTACCCTTTCTGTTTCTAAGATCTAACTCTTGGTTTGGGTGCATTGTGACTCCTTTAAAAGAGAGAAACATGAAATATTTATTCAAGGTGTCTTTTCTGGAATTATACACAAAAAGAAATTTGTACATTTTAGTACCTAGATGAAAGGAAGTTGTACCTACAATGTACATACACATTAGGTACAATTCTGAAAATCTCCCACTTCCCCATTTAATGAATAATGTTATATATATATTCTTGTTTACCAAAACTGTGTACAGTTCATTTTATGTGTTCCATCAGACGCTAGCCATACATGTAACGTGTTGCACCAGAATCCCACCATACATGTAACGTGTTGCACCAGAATCCCACCATACATGTAACGTGTTGCACCAGAATCTCACCATACATGTTACGTGTTGCACCATAATCTCACCATACATGTAACGTGTTGCATCAGAATCCCACCATACATGTTACGTGTTGCACCAGAATCCCACCATACATGTTACGTATTGCACCAGAATCCCACCATACATGTTACGTGATGCACCAGAATCTCTCCATACATGTTACACATTGCACCAGAATCCCACCATACATGTTACATATTGCACCAGAATCCCACCAGAAATGTTACGTGTTGCACCAGAATCTCACCATACATGTTACACATTGCACCAGAATCCCCCCATACATGTTATGTGTTGCACCAGAATCCCACCATACATGTTACACATTGCACTAGAATCCCACCATACGTTACATGTTGCACCAGAATCTCACCATACATGTTACGCATTGCATCAGAATTTCACCATACATGTTACACATTGCAACATAATCCCACCATACATGCTACACGCTGCACCAGAATATCACCATACATGTTACGTGTTGCACCATAATCCCACCTATATGTTACGTGTTGCACCAGAATCCCACCATACATGTTATGTGTTGCACCAGAATCTCACCATACATGTTACGCGTTGCACCAGAATCTCACCATACATGCTACACGTTGCACCAAAATCCCACCATACATGTTACACGTTGCACCAGAATCTCACCATACATGTTACGTGTTGCACCAGAATATCACCATACATGTTACACGTTGCACCAGAATCTCACCATACATGTTACGTGTTGCACCAGAATATCACCATACATGTTACACGTTGCACCAGAATCTCACCATACATGTTACGTGTTGCACCATAATCTCACCATACATGTAACGTGTTGCATCAGAATCCCACCATACATGTTACGTGTTGCACCAGAATCCCACCATACATGTTACGTATTGCACCAGAATCCCACCATACATGTTACGTGATGCACCAGAATCTCTCCATACATGTTATGTGTTGCACCAGAATCTCACCATACATGTTACACATTGCACCAGAATCCCACCATACATGTTACGTATTGCACCAGAAGCCCACCAGAAATGTTACGTGTTGCACCAGAATCTCACCATACATGTTACACATTGCACCAGAATCCCCCCGTACATGTTATGTGTTGCACCAGAATCCCACCATACATGTTACACATTGCCCTAGAATCCCACCATACGTTACATGTTGCACCAGAATCTCACCATACATGTTACGCATTGCATCAGAATTTCACCATACATGTTACACATTGCACCAGAATCTCACCATACATGCTACACGTTGCACCAGAATCCCACCATACATGTTACACGTTGCACCAGAATCTCACCATACATGTTACACGTTGCACCAGAATATCACCATACATGTTACACGTTGCACCAGAATCTCACCATACATGTTACGTGTTGCACCATAATCCCACCTATATGTTACGTGTTGCACCAGAATCTCACCATACATGTTACACATTGCACCAGAATCCCACCATACATGTTACGTGTTGCACCAAAATCTCACCATACATGTTACGGGTTGCACCAGAATCTCACCATACATGCTACACGTTGCACCAGAATCCCACCATACATGTTACACGTTGCACCAGAATCTCACCATACATGTTACGTGTTGCAGCAGAATCTCACCATACATGTTACATGTTGCACCATAATCCCACCATACATGTTACACGTTGCACCAGAATCCCACCATACATGTTACACATTGCACCAGAATATCACCATACATGTTACGTGTTGCACCATAATCCCAACTTATATGTTACGTGTTGCACCAGAATCTCACCATACATGTTACACATTGCACCAGAATCCCACCATACATGTTACGTGTTGCACCAGAATCTCACCATACATGTAACATGTTGCACCAGAATCCCACCGTACATGTTACGTGTTGCACCAGAATCCCACCATACATGTTATGTGTTGCACCAGAATCCCACCATACATGTTACGTGTTGCACCAGAATCCCACCATACATGTTATGTGTTGCACCAGAATCCCACCATACATGTTACATTTTGCACCAGAATCTCACCATACATGTTACACATTGCACCAGAATCCCACCATACATGTTACACATTGCACCAGAATCCCACCATACATGTTACACATTGCACCAGAATCCCACCATACATGTTACACATTGCACCAGAATCTCACCATACATGTTACACATTGCACCAGAATCTCACCATACATGTTACACATTGCACCAGAATCTCACCATACATGTTACACATTGCACCATAGTCCCACCATACATGTTACACGTTGCACCAGAATCCCACCATACATGTTACACATTGCACCAGAATCCCACATTACATGTTACACATTGCACCAGAATCCCACCATACATGTTACATGTTGCACCATGGTCCCACCATACATGTTACACGTTGCACCAGAATCCCACCATACATGTTACACATTGCACCAGAATCCCACCATACATGTTACACATTGCACCATAATCCCACCATACATGTTACACATTGCACCAGAATCCCACCATACATGTTACGTGTTGCACTAAAATCCCACCACTGCAAGTAACTCCATTTATAGAGAATCTCATAGATACCTGTTTTCATATTGTTTTGTTTTGTAGATGCTACTATGAATGGACTAATTATAAGTAACTATACATACTCCTGCCCATTTTATTCAAAGTATGTGAAGGGACCGAATATTGACAGTTCTGATTAAAATAATGAGTCACATTTTAGAGAATCTTAGTGGTGGTGAATGGCTTCCCTGTGTGGGAGAGAACCACCATTCATTTTTCCAAACCGCTGTGTACTATGAATAGAAACATTCAGAGTCACAATATAAGTCCCAGAATCGCAAAGTTACCTGATAGGTCAAGGCATATTTCTTCATGTTCTACGGCAGGTGGAGGTTCCATATGTCCCACACTCGATTCTGTGGCCTCCACGTCATCCTCTGATTTCGACAGGTGCTCACTTCCCTGGAAAAGAAGTGTATTTTTTTAATAAAGATTACTAAAGAATACTATAGTCAGCAAGGTAAATATATATATATAAGTGTAGAAAGTGGAAGGACACTGTAAGCTTAATTAAGTGGTTATGGTGAATAGTTTATGCTCCCGCAGTCTCACTGCTCAATACTCTTTATATTTCTTTCTGTAGCCCTAGCCACACCTCCGCTGGCTGTCAATCTCACAAGCTCCCTGCAAACTTCCTGAAAAGGCATGTTCATTCGGAACCTATCTTACAAAAGCAGAGTGCAAACCAGCTTCCTCTGTGAGAGTAAAGACAGGTAAAGAAAAAAAAAATCAAAACTACACAAGAAAAAAACCCAACAATTCTTGTTCACATGTAATGCAGTATCACAGAAGCACCTATTCCACCACAATATGAGAATTATATTTCATTCATATAATTGGGAAACAATGCAGTATTTAATCATTTCATTATATTATATATATGTATTTGTACGAATATCTGTTTTCATGTGCGGTTTTCACAGCTTGCAGCGCGCTCACTATATTCAGAATGCCTGTTTTATGCTCATAATGAACATGGACGTCAGCAGGATGGATCAGCTGAGCCTCAGAACGCTGAAGAGTTCTAGGACTTGAGAAATTGTATTTATAAATTAATAAATGCATACTTTTTGTTGTTACTGCCTTGCGTTGACAAAATATGCATTTTGCAAGCTAAACTTTCCCTTTAAGTTAGTTTACGTAAGCAGGTGGTGAGTTAGTTAGAAAGGTAGGTGGTTATCTAGGTTGCTGTCAAATAATAAATAGGTTTGTTTTTTTTGTGGTGAAGACTCGTGTGCTATTGCACATCCCATTGTTAAAAATCAATCAAATAAATATTTGTTGTATACTGGAGGGCACCTGCAGCATATACCGTAGATAGAAAACATGCGATACAGGGGTACAGCTGAACACAAACTGGGTTATTTCCCTTTATTTCCAAAAATCTATCTACAGCCGAAATCTAAAGATTGGAGACAATTATTTACCACGAATGAACCGTATCAGAGATTAAATGCGTGGAGTTCCTGAATATTTACGTTGATGGTCTTCTTTACTGAAATATATGCTTCATTGACTTAATTTCAAATGGTAGGCTGCCGAATAACTTTAGATAAGAATTTGCTACAATTAACAACAATTTACACGTTTTAAAACCTGAAAGGGGCAGAAACTCAAATAATATCATCCAAAAAGAGATGGTGGGGGGAGGGTGTTAGTGACTTATTCTGAACATATATGAAGTTTATTTCTGCTGTAAAGCACATCATTCTTATGAAATTCCCTATGAAAATGTAATGAGTTCTGTGGGGCTATTACCAGAAATCCGGGAAGGGGTTTCCCTGAGGCAGCATGCAAAGTGTCAAAATGCCTCTATGTAAATATGGAGTGATGTCTGCAGGTTTATATACAAAGACACCGAATGGTGCTGAATTTAAAGTTAATAGCTTATCTGGGAAAGCTCGGCTACAGTCATGACCTAACTATGTAGCCAGCTTAGTGACTATACAGTAAATACCAAATGTTTTCAAAATATGAATTGATTTTGAGTTGTTTCTCCTTAGCTTACAGGCAGCACATTTTTTTTTCTCTTTGCCCTGTTTTTCATAACAAATTATATTATAATTATATTATAATTGTACACATTATATCTAAATACATCTATAGTCACCCAGATCACTTCAGGTCAATCAAGTGGTCTGGGTGCCAGGTCCCTCAGGTTTTAACCCTTCAGATGCATTGCAGGGTTAATCCAGCCTAGAGGCGAAAATCGCATTGAGCACGCAGAACGTCCATAGGAACAGTGGTGTATCCTGGTTTTGTGCTGCCCTAGGCAGGACAAAACTCAAGCACCCCCCCTCCCCCCCCGCGCCACCCCCACCCAACCTTTCCCCCCGCCCCGCATTCTAAATACACACACACACACATTCACTGACAGATACGCATACACTAGCTAACATAAACACACACTCGCTAACAGAAACACACACACACACTAACAGACACACTCACACTCAGTAACAGACAAACACACTCACTAACAGACACACACTAACAGACACACACTCACTAGCAGACACACACACACACACAGGCAAACACACACACTAACAGACACACACAGTCAGACACACACACACACACACAAACACTAACAGACACAGACACTAACAGACACAGACACTAACAGACACACACACACTAACAGACACACACACACTAACAGACACAGACACTAACAGACACAGACACTAACAGACACAGACACACACTCACCCACCCACATTAACACATTTTTTAAAATTTATTTTTAACACATTTTTTTTAATCTATTTTTAACACTTTTTTTTAATTTATTATTAACACGTTTTTTTTTTGTATTTATTTTTAACACATTTTTTTAAATTTATTTTTAACATGTTTTTTTTTTACATTTATTTTTAACACATTTTTTTAAAAATTTAACACCCCCCCCCCAGCCTCCTTACCTTTGGGAATGCTGGGGGGGGGGTGTCTCTTCCTCCCTGGTGGTCCAGTGGCTGCTGGGCGATCGGGCAGCACTGCCTGGCTGGCGGGCGGCCGGCGAGGGAGCACTTCCCCTGAGCTGTCTGCTCAGCTCCCTCACCAGCCGCAGAGTGAGGCTGGGAGCCGGAATATGACGTCATATTCCGGCTCCCAGCCTCCCTCTGCGGCTGGCGAGGGAGCTGAGCAGACAGCTCAGGGGAAGTGCTCCCTCGCCGGCCGCCCACCAGCCAGCCAGCGCCGTCCGACCGCCGGCATGTCTGTTAGCCGCAAGGCTAACAAGACATTTGCCTTGGGCATTTGGGGGCGGCTTTTTTTGCCGCCCCCTGGAAAATGCCGCCCAAGGCAAATGCCTTGTTTGCCTCGCGGCTAATACGCCCCTGCATAGGAAAGCATATTTAAATGCTTTCCTATGGGCGTTTTTAATGCGTGCGGGTCTGGCTGTGCATGCGCATTCAGCTCCACTCAGGAGCTGACGTCGGAGAGGGAGGAGAGGTCACCAGCGCTGAGGGAGCCCGGCACTGGACAAAGGTAAGTGGCTGAAGGGGTTTTAACTTCTTCAGCCCAGCAGGAGGGGGGACCCTAAGGATTATATAGTGTCAGAGGAAACGGGTTTGTTTTCCTGACACTATAGTGATCCTTTAAATCTAAAAAAAAAAAAAAAAACTGTTCTTATGTGTGTCACAGTTCTCACCATGACACCAGACATGGTCACCCCAGAAGGGCCCAACAGGGGATATGATCTCTGGACTCTCTCTGCCTTAGTCCTGCTGTCTTGCCTCTGGACAACACTTCAGCCCTTGATTCTGCCTAATGGTTATCCTCACCTTGTCTCCAGCACTGGGGACTGGACTTTACCCGTGATTGTTCCAGTCTATCTAGCCCACCTGAAGCAGATCATTTATTAGCTGGGTATATAAGCACTGCCTCGTCCTGGGATCTTTGTCAGTCCATGGACTCTGGTTCACGTTATTGGTTCTGTTCATTGTGTGTCCTGATTGTGTGTTCTCCAGATTGATCCCGGCTTGTGACCTTGGTTTTTCTCATTGTTTACTGGCCTGACTTTAGATTTCCACGGCTACTCTTCTGCTTGTCCTTGCCTGTCCTGCAATTCGGAGCACTTTACCTGCACAGCCCCCGTGCACAAACTAACAGCCCAGGTGGCTTCTTACCTGGTCACCCACCCCAGCATTCCCAAAGGTAAGGAGGCTGGGGGGGACTTGAATTTAAAAAAAAAAAAGTGTTTTTTGGCATGAGTTTTGTCATGCCTAGGGCAGCACAAAACCAGGATACACCACTGTGTGTGTATGTGTATATGTATGTGGGTGTAATGAAAAAGGAAGCAGGAATTTAAGGATGAAGAAACACATAGCAGAAATGCCTTAGTTGCCTCAGTCCCCACAACATGGCAAGATGAAAAAATCCCTGTCAGTTAAAAGGTAGTCTTCATTTTTTGCTAATTTCTCTGTAAAGGTATTGGACACCACATACATATTTTACAGTTTGCTAAACAAATGAAAACACACTACTGGATCACACAGCAATGGAATTACGTGGGTTACTAATACTATATAACAATGATTAGCCGGAGCTATGTGGGTACTGATACTATATAGCAACAATTACTTATGTGGGTAACTGATACTATATAATAATTAGCAGGAGTTACGTGGGTTACTGATACTATATAACGATAATTAGCTGGAGTTATGTGGGTTACTGATACTATATAACGATAATTAGCTGGAGTTATGTGGGTTACTGATACTATATAATGATGATTAGCCAGTTATGTGGGTAACTGATACTATATAATGATAATTAGCCAGTTATGTGCGTTACTGATACTATATAACGATAATTAGCTGGAGTTATGTGGGTTACTGATACTATATAACGATAATTAGCTGGAGTTATGTGGGTTACTGATACTATATAATGATGATTAGCCAGTTATGTGGGTAACTGATACTATATAATGATAATTAGCCAGTTATGTGCGTTACTGATACTATATAATGATAATTAGCTGGAGTTATGTGGGTAACTGATACTATATAATGATAATTAGCCAGTTACGTGGGTTACTGATACTATATAACGATAATTAGCTGGAGTTATGTGGGTTACTAATACTATATAATGATAATTAGCCGGAGTTACGTGGGTTACTGATACTATATAACGATAATTAGCTGGAGTTATGTGGGTTACTGATACTATATAACGATAATTAGCTGGAGTTATGTGGGTTACTGATACTATATAACGATAATTAGCTGGAGTTATGTGGGTTACTGATACTATATAATGATGATTAGCCAGTTATGTGGGTAACTGATACTATATAATGATAATTAGCCAGTTATGTGCGTTACTGATACTATATAACGATAATTAGCTGGAGTTATGTGGGTTACTGGTACTATATAATGATAATTAGCTGGAGTTATGTGGGTTGCTGATACTATATAACGACAATTAGCTGGAGTTATGTGGGTTACTGATACTATATAATGATAATTAGCAGGAGTTACGTGGGTTACTGATACTATATAACGATAATTAGCTGGAGTTATGTGGGTTACTGATACTATATAATTATAATTAGCAGGAGTTACGTGGGTTACTGATACTATATAACGATAATTAGCTGGAGTTATGTGGGTTACTGATACTATATAACGATAATTAGCCGGAGTTACGTGGGTTACTGATACTATATAATGATAATTAGCTGGAGTCATGCGGGTTACTAATACTATATAATGATAATTAGCAGGAGTTACGTGGGTTACTGATACTATATAACGATAATTAGCTGGAGTTATGTGGGTTACTGATACTATATAATGATGATTAGCCGGAGTTATGTGGGTAACTGATACTATATAATGATAATTAGCCGGAGTTACGTGGGTTACTGATACTATATAACGATAATTAGCTGGAGTTATGTGGGTAACTGATACTATATAATGATAATTAGCTGGAGTTATGTGGGTTACTAATACTATATAATGATAATTAGCCGGAGTTATGTGGGTTACTGATACTATATAATGATGATTAGCCGGAGTTATGTGGGTTACTGATACTATATAACGATAATTAGCTGGAGTTATGTGGGTTACTGATACTATATAATTATAATTAGCAGGAGTTACGTGGGTTACTGATACTATATAACGATAATTAGCTGGAGTTATGTGGGTTACTGATACTATATAACGATAATTAGCCGGAGTTACGTGGGTTACTGATACTATATAATGATAATTAGCTGGAGTCATGCGGGTTACTAATACTATATAATGATAATTAGCCGGAGTTATGTGGGTTACTGATACTATATAATGATGATTAGCCGGAGTTATGTGGGTAACTGATACTATATAACGATAATTAGCTGGAGTTATGTGGGTTACTGATACTATATAATTATAATTAGCAGGAGTTACGTGGGTTACTGATACTATATAACGATAATTAGCTGGAGTTATGTGGGTTACTGATACTATATAACGATAATTAGCCGGAGTTACGTGGGTTACTGATACTATATAATGATAATTAGCTGGAGTCATGCGGGTTACTAATACTATATAATGATAATTAGCAGGAGTTACGTGGGTTACTGATACTATATAACGATAATTAGCTGGAGTTATGTGGGTTACTGATACTATATAACGATAATTAGCTGGAGTTATGTGGGTAACTGATACTATATAATGATAATTAGCTGGAGTTATGTGGGTTACTAATACTATATAATGATAATTAGCCGGAGTTATGTGGGTTACTGATACTATATAATGATGATTAGCCGGAGTTATGTGGGTAACTGATACTATATAACGATAATTAGCTGGAGTTATGTGGGTTACTGATACTATATAATGATGATTAGCCGGAGTTATGTGGGTAACTGATACTATATAACGATAATTAGCCGGAGTTATGTGGGTTACTGATACTATATAATGATGATTAGCCGGAGTTATGTGGGTAACTGATACTATATAACGATAATTAGCCGGAGTTATGTGGGTTACTGATACTATATAATGATGATTAGCCGGAGTTATGTGGGTAACTGATACTATATAACGATAATTAGCTGGAGTTATGTGGGTTACTGATACTATATAATGATGATTAGCCGGAGTTATGTGGGTAACTGATACTATATAACGATAATTAGCTGGAGTTATGTGGGTTACTGATACTATATAACGATAATTAGCCGGAGCTATGTGGGTAACTGATACTATATAATGATAATTAGCCAGTTATGTGGGTTACTGATACTATATAATGATAATTAGCTGGAGTTATGTGGGTTACTAATACTATATAATGATAATTAGCTGGAGTTATGTGGGTTACTAATACTATATAATGATGATTAGCCGGAGTTATGTGGGTTACTGATACTATATAATGATAATTAGCCGGAGTTATGTGGGTAACTGATACTATATAACGATAATTAGCTGGAGTTATGTGGGTTACTGATACTATATAATGATAATTAGCTGGAGTTATGTGGGTTACTGATACTATATAACGATAATTAGCTGGAGTTATGTGGGTTACTGATACTATATAACGATAATTAGCTGGAGTTATGTGGGTTACTGATACTATATAATGATAATTAGCCGGAGTTACGTGGGTTACTGATACTATATAACGATAATTAGCTGGAGTTATGTGGGTTACTGATACTATATAACGATAATTAGCCGGAGTTACGTGGGTTACTGATACTATATAACGATAATTAGCCGGAGTTACGTGGGTTACTGATACTATATAATGATAATTAGCCGGAGTTATGTGGGTAACTGATACTATATAACGATAATTAGCCAGTTATGTGGGTAACTGATACTATATAACGATAATTAGCTGGAGTTATGTGGGTTACTGATACTATATAACGATAATTAGCTGGAGTTATGTGGGTTACTAATACTATATAATGATGATTAGCCGGAGTTATGTGGGTTACTGATACTATATAATGATAATTAGCTGGAGTTATGTGGGTAACTGATACTATATAATGATAATTAGCCGGAGTTATGTGGGTAACTGATACTATATAACGATAATTAGTTGGAGTTATGTGGGTTACTGATACTATATAACGATAATTAGCCGGAGCTATGTGGGTAACTGATACTATATAATGATAATTAGCCAGTTATGTGGGTAACTGATACTATATAATGATAATTAGCTGGAGTTATGTGGGTTACTGATACTATATAACGATAATTAGCTGGAGTTATGTGGGTTACTAATACTATATAATGATGATTAGCCGGAGTTATGTGGGTAACTGATACTATATAACGATAATTAGCTGGAGTTATGTGGGTTACTGATACTATATAACGATAATTAGCCGGAGCTATGTGGGTAACTGATACTATATAATGATAATTAGCCAGTTATGTGGGTTACTGATACTATATAATGATAATTAGCTGGAGTTATGTGGGTTACTGATACTATATAATGATGATTAGCCAGTTATGTGGGTTACTGATACTATATAATGATAATTAGCTGGAGTTATGTGGGTTACTAATACTATATAATGATGATTAGCCGGAGTTATGTGGGTAACTGATACTATATAACGATAATTAGCTGGAGTTATGTGCGTTACTGATACTATATAACGATAATTAGCCGGAGCTATGTGGGTAACTGATACTATATAATGATAATTAGCCAGTTATGTGGGTAACTGATACTATATAATGATAATTAGCTGGAGTTATGTGGGTTACTGATACTATATAATGATAATTAGCCGGAGTTATGTGGGTTACTGATACTATATAATGATAATTAGCCGGAGTTATGTGGGTTACTGATACTATATAATGATAATTAGCCAGTTATGTGGGTTACTGATACTATATAATGATAATTAGCTGGAGTTATGTGGGTTACTGATACTATATAACGATAATTAGCTGGAGTTATGTGGGTTACTAATACTATATAATGATGATTAGCCGGAGTTATGTGGGTAACTGATACTATATAACGATAATTAGCTGGAGTTATGTGGGTTACTGATACTATATAACGATAATTAGCCGGAGCTATGTGGGTAACTGATACTATATAATGATAATTAGCCAGTTATGTGGGTTACTGATACTATATAATGATAATTAGCTGGAGTTATGTGGGTTACTGATACTATATAATGATGATTAGCCAGTTATGTGGGTTACTGATACTATATAATGATAATTAGCTGGAGTTATGTGGGTTACTAATACTATATAATGATGATTAGCCGGAGTTATGTGGGTAACTGATACTATATAACGATAATTAGCTGGAGTTATGTGCGTTACTGATACTATATAACGATAATTAGCCGGAGCTATGTGGGTAACTGATACTATATAATGATAATTAGCCAGTTATGTGGGTAACTGATACTATATAATGATAATTAGCTGGAGTTATGTGGGTTACTGATACTATATAATGATAATTAGCCGGAGTTATGTGGGTTACTGATACTATATAATGATAATTAGCCGGAGTTATGTGGGTTACTGATACTATATAATGATAATTAGCCAGTTATGTGGGTTACTGATACTATATAATGATAATTAGCCGGAGTTATGTGGGTTACTGATACTATATAACGATAATTAGCTGGAGTTATGTGGGTTACTGATACTATATAACGATAATTAGCTGGAGTTATGTGGGTTACTGATACTATGTAATGATAATTAGCCGGAGTTATGTGGGTTACTGATACTATATAATGATAATTAGCCAGTTATGTGGGTTACTGATACTATATAATGATAATTAGCTGGAGTTATGTGGGTTACTGATACTATATAACGATAATTAGCCGGAGTTATGTGGGTTACTGATACTATATAACGATAATTAGCTGGAGTTATGTGGGTTACTGATACTATATAATGATGATTAGCCAGTTATGTGGGTAACTGATACTATATAATGATAATTAGCCAGTTATGTGGAAGTAGAGGGTGTAAAAATTATGTACAAAATCTAAATATTGTGTTTGTATTTTCCAGGACTCTGATAGGAGCATTTTCCTGCAATTTGGGTCAGAGATGAAGTGAGGAAAAGTAACCAAAAGAGGGAACAGTAGGAGCAGTAAAACAATGTACTTATATTTTATGTTTATTAAATTTATAATATAGATATTGTTTTACTGCTCTTCCTTTATCTGGTCTCTCTGTTGGTCACTTGATCTGTAAATAAGACCAACATTTAGTGACTGTCCCCGAACGATCAGTCATCTGTTTTGATTCGGGTGAAATTCCGAATCAGAAATCAATGGAATATGCTCTTCCTTTGCTTGAGTCGTTTGTTTTGTAATTTGTTCATTTTGTGTTTTGTTGTTTTTGTTGTTTATTAAAAATAGACAAATTGGAGACATTTCTAAGACAAAAGAAAGGACTGTGCCACATCTCTAGTAATAGCTCTTAACACAAACTAATGCCCAGCAATATAGACTGTCTATACCCCTAACGTTGTGGGATAATGAATAAGTGACCAGACAATACACATATAAAATTAAACAATTTATTGCTAATGAATCATACAAAACTTTGAAGTAATATTAAAAACTGGTGCATATGCAGGAATAAAAATAAAAGCTTAACAAAAACCTATGAAAACTGTAGGCTTAAAGATTTAAAATTATCCAAATAGATTTTTAAAAATGGTTTCCATTTCCCTGTTTAGATGTTCACTGCCTCCTGGGTAGCTTTTGACACTGTTTGTAGTGACATCCTCGAGGTTCAGTCTGGCAGGGATAGTGTAAAAATCCTTTGAAAATAGCAACTTTATTCTAACGCGTTTCGCCTGTGCTGGCTTTATCAATTACACAAAATTGCAGCTCTCACGTCACTGGGGCCCATAATGCTGTTAAGATGGCACTGTGTGTGGCTTCTCCTCTGCCCTGCTGCGCCGAATAGCGCGAACACTAGACGTCTCACGTCACGCGGCCAGGGTCACGTGACGTCTCAAGTATAAATTTGATGAAATGCACTCGTAAAAGTAGGTGTCCCTGAATGGCAGTTAGGAAATGTGGTCACCCTAACCCAGTCAGTCTCTAAATCCTACATCAATCACCTTAACCCCTTAAGACCGCAGGGCGTACTATTACGTCCTTTTTAAAGCGGCTCTAAATGCCGCAGGACGTAATAGTAGCCCTCCGTTTTTTTTTTTACTTACCCGGTCGCCGCGGCACCTCCGTCCTCTTCAGCCCCCCCGGGCCATGTGAGAGTGAGGTCCTTGCGAGGACCTCACAATCACATGGCCGGGATAGCTGGCTGCTGCATTGCCAGCAGGGGGACTAACTGTAATGACAGTTAGTCCCCCTGCTGGCTGAAAATCAAATTAAAATAACTTAAAATAAGTGTAAAAAAATATATATATGATCTAAGTGTGTATATATATACACATATACACACACACACACACATACACCAACTAGGTGTATTTTAATATTAATATATATATATATATATATAATTATATATATATATATATTAATATCAAATTACACGTAGACTGTTACTGATTAAATATATAAATAATTATTGTTATTTATATATTTATATATAATATAAAAAAAAGTAAATACGTAAAAAAATACAATAAAATAAATAATTAAAAATAAAATATTAAAAAATATATAGATGTGTTTTATTTCGTTCTAACTGTATTGTGATATTAATATATATATATATATTTATATCAAAATACACGTAGAACGAAATAATATATATATCTATATACATAAATATATACGTATATATCACTATATATATATACCTATATATAAATAAAAATATTTTTTTAAAAATTATATATATATATATATATATATATAAAAAAAACCTTGTCTATATATATATATATATATATACACATGCGTATATTATATTACATATATTAATTCTACACATATATTTATGTAATAATTTTACATAATTAGGTATCTTAATTAATTACAATTAGCGGGACCTGCCTGACAACCCAGGCCGAAAGTATAGGGAATTTAATTTGCTAGCACTATATTTAACCCTATAACTTTCCAAGACACCATAAAACCTGTACATGGGGGGTACTGTTTTACTCGGGAGACTTCGCTGAACACAAATATTAGTGTTTCAAAACAGTAAAATGTATTACAACGATGATATCACCAGTAAAAGTGACATTTTTTGCATTTTTCACGCACAAACAGCACTTACACGGACGATATTATTGCTGCAATACTTTTTACTGTTTTGAAACACAAATATTTGTGTTCAGCGAAGTCTCCCGAGTACAACAGTACCCCTCATGTACAGGTTTTATGGTGTTTTCAAAAATTACAGCGTCAAATATAAGGCTTGTGTTTCATTTTTTCGCATTAAAATTCGCCAGATTGCTTACGTTGCCTTTATGACCCTATGGTAGCCCAAGAATGAAAATTACCCCTATAATGGCATACTATTTGCAAAAGTATACAACCCAAGGTATTGCAAATGGGGTATGTCCAGTCTTTTTTAGTAGCCACTTAGTCACAAACACTGGCCAAAATTGGCGTTTTTTGCATTTTTCACACACAAACAAATACTAACGCTAACTTTGGCCAGTGTTTGTGACCAAATGGCTACTAAAAAAGACTGGACATACCCCATTTGCAATACCTTGGGTCGTCTACTATTGCAAATGGTATGCCATTATGGGTGTAAATTTATTTCCTGGGCTACTATACAGTCTCAAAGGCAACATAACCAATCTGGCGAATTTCAATTTCAAATGTAACACGCTATATTTGACCCTGTAACTTCCCAAAACACCATAAAACATGTACATAGAGGGTACTGTTTTACACGTGAGACTTTGCTGAATACAAATATGTGTATTTTATTGCAGTAAAAGCAAACAGTATTATGACATTGACAGTTAAAATGTCATGTAGAACTAAAAAAATAAAACAATTCTTATTTTCTCCCATTTTTTTCATATTAAATTATGTTTCATAGCTAAATATTTGATATTAAATGAAAGCCCTGTTTCCCCTGAATAAAATGATATATAATAAGGGGGGGTGCATTTAATATGAAAGAGGTGAATTACGGTTGGACAGACATATAGCGCAAATTCCAGGTTTTGTTTACATTTTGTTTCGTTCACAACTTGTACATTTGGCTGCGGTCTTAAGGGGTTAAAAAGTTGTTAAACAACTTGAATAGGAAAAAACGTTCTGGAGAAAAATCTACATCTTTGCTAACTTGGAGTTTTTGTTTCTGATTTGGGTTTTACTGGCCAAAATCTTGCATATCAGCGAATGACTCATTACAGCTCCCGTTTAGTAAATATAGCACATAGCGTGGATTTGGTAGGGTGTGAATCACTGCTGGCATGCTTCGATAACATACCGATTCCCCCATTGGCGTTAATCATGTGATCATTAAATAAATACATTGTCCTGAATAGTGTGTAGGAGGGCAAACTGACTGACTACTACTTTCATTATCAGCAGAGTGATAGACGAGACGTTCTCAGCTCTGGCGTTGAAGCAGTTAAGCAGTGAGTGTGATTTGGGGACAGATGTCTATTTTTGTAAGAAAGCATTAATAATTGGCGAGTTGCTTCCTGGGACTGACGTGTCATGTTTGTGGTTATCTGACACATCACCTTCTAAACACCAACTTCCTGCTCAGCGTGAATAACTCCGAATATGGGATAAAACGGAAACCATTGCAACAGCGCAGAATTTTATTAAAGGGACACTATAGTCATTAAAACAGCTTTAACCTTGAAAATGTGCTTTTAACCTTATGCCATGTTTTATTTCGTTTAACATTATCTGTATACATATGTATAAGCTTGTTACCACTGAAATGGCAGCAACGTGCTTGTTTGAAACCTAAGCACAACAAAATAAAGAATTAAAAAAAAAAAAAAAACAGCTTTAACTTAATGAACCAGTTTGGGTGTATAGATCATGCACCTGCAGTCTCACTGCTCAATTCTCTGCCATTTAGGAGTGAAATCACTTTTGTTTCTGTTTATGCAGTGTGGTTTTATTGTAGAAGTTTGTATCTCCTGCTCTGTTAATTGAACAATAATCACACACAGGAGGATCCTGCAGTCTGTAGCTGGCAATTAATAGAGCAGGAAACAGGGAATACTAAATCAAATGGACTGTGCAATAAAGGGCGTTTGGAAATTACATTTCTCTTTACAGGAAGTGTGTAGGGAGACTGTTTAGGGACACTCCACTGCCCAAATAAAACATCATAATATATATCACTGTTTGGTAGATATACCTCAAATGAAACCATGCATGCATTTAATTTTAAGTATGCATTTGTTTCATTTAGGGTATATCTAAAAACGGCTTGCTATATTCTTGTCTGCAGCCTTTGCAAGCCCTCCCCTTCTAACCCCGCCCAGACTTTCTGCGGCCGTCCAATCACAGACTCCCCAATGCAGCTCAATGAGAAGTCTTTGCAAGGCAGATGCTCTGTGCAATTGATGCCTCTTGAGTTTAGCGCCACTGAGCTAAACAAACCAGGAAGTAACAGGATGATTGTCCGACTGACAGTCAGGGGGGTGCAACAAAGCTCATTTACAAAATGTCAATTTCTATTTACCATGCAGAAATTATTTTTTTCATTTTACAAAAAGACCAGATGTAAAGTGGTGTAGGGGACTTAACAGTCCCTTTAAGATTAAATAGCCAAGTTGGAAAAAATAACTTGTGTGGAGAATTTTACAGTGTGACAGTTTTTGTCTAAAATGTTAATTTCACAGGACAGCGCTATAGTGAATGCTATAATGGATTAACCCTGTATGTCTTGTCAATATGTATGCTGACATAGCTTGGCTCTGTAGGTCATTAGTAAACCTGTTATCTACAAAACATGTGGATGGAATGTAAATACACATTAAATAAATACCGTGCTCAATGTCTCAATGTCCTCCCCTGTCCCCATACCTGCATGGACCTGTTTCCAGTTCCTGTATCAGTAGATGGGAACCCCTGTGAGGTGTTGGTCTCCTGAAGAGTCTTGGTACCAATGGCGACCTTGCTTCCAGAGTTTGAAGGACGTGGGGCGTTGGGTGGAGCACCAAAGACCTGTGCTGCGACATTGCCCAAGTAATCCTAATGGAAAGAGAGAGTGGACGTGGGTTTGTATAGCTTGAGGAAAAGAAAGGGGCTGAATGATACAATTATTAACCAAAATGACCCAAAACATGTACGACCCATAATCGTTAACAGTCTTGTCTCAGTCTGGAGATCCATGGCAAATTATTTAATGGAAAGGTAATTCTAACTGTATAATGAATGTAGACGTTTTTGTATTTTCACATTTTATAGCGTTCAGCCAAGAATTAAATTGAGTTTTGCCATCTGATTTACACAACATTCCTTAGGTTTTGAACCTACAAATTATTGTTATCATGATAGAAAAGTTATAATAACCAAAGCACAACAGACACTTGGTATTTGTATAATTATTCCTTCTTCCTCCATACTTGGTAGAACCAACATTTTTCAGTTATAAAGCGGTGTTTTTTGGGGTAAGTCTTAACCAGTTTTTGCACACTTGGATCCTGCAATTATTTTACTGTTTTTCTTGACACAATTGCTCATGTTCTGTGGGATGGGGGTCTATGCCTTGACCGGGCCATTAGAAGACATTCAGATGATTGACTTTAGACCGTTCCAGCATCACTTTAGTTCTGTATTTGGGGTCGTTATCCTATGGGACGTCGAACCTCTGCTTTAGTCTCCGTTGTCCAGAACATTGAAACATGTTTTACCCTAGAATTGCATTAAATCCAAAAAGGTTATGTTTTGGCTTCATTAGAACAGAGAATATTTTTCCACATTTGTTGTGTTTGCCACATCCCTTTCGTCAAATGCCAAATTGGACTTTATGTTTTTTTTTTATTTATTTTTTCCTAGCAATGGCTTTTTTTTTTTTTTTTTTTTAACACTATGTGGCCATGCAGTCCAGCTTTGATAAAACTGCATGCTATAGTTATCTCATGGATGGTTTCTCCAATATCAGCTTCGGATCTCACCTGCTTCACCACTACCATTGACCTTCTAGTGGCTTTTTCAACTAATGTCTTCCTTAGCAGATCACCGAGTATTGAGGATGGTCTTCTCTGGGCAGCCCTGGGGTTCTTCCATATTGCTCCTGTGTTTTATTAATGAATGTATCTGTGCTCTGAGGGATGTTTAAAGTCTGGGAAATATTTTCTAAACAAATCCAGGCTGGTGCTTCTACAGCACTTTATCGCGTTCCAAAAACTCTTCCAGAAACAAATGTTTAATTCTTCATCCTTTGATACAATAATAGCAGCAGGTGCACTCCATTCAACTATTTGTGTGTCTTCCACCGGTAATGGACTCCACCAGAGCTTTTTAATGCCTCACAGCAATGTAGGTAAGTATTGTGCAACCAACAGGGTTTTTTTTTCTTTTTCATTATCAATTTGTGTAACCAAGTTGAAAACCAAGTTCTGTGTATAAGTGGAACGTATGTTGTATAAATCCCAATAAAATTCATTTTAGATCCAGTATGTAACACTACAAAATGAGAAACCGTCTGTGGATGAAGGGAGGGTGTGACTAGTTATGTAAACCTATCCTTGTATATAATTCTTTACACACTGTATAGTCAGCCTCCATACCCTGTCCCTCTGCTCCACACCTATTCCTCTCTGCAATAACAGTAAAAGGAAGTGATAAGGTGATTAGTTCTGCCTGATGGGCAGGTTATATATGATATCACTTTGGCCAACACAGAGCTATCCTCTTATCTTCATTAAATGCAATAAGCAGATTCCAAGCCTTGCCAGCAGAGTGACTGGAAGTCAGGGATAGACAGGCAGCCTGCAACAGTCTATAACTCCCACCATACACAGACAGCCCCATACAATGTGCTTTATTAACTTACAATGTCCTCTCATATAACCCAAGCATTATTTAATGAAATCTCTCATTAGAATAGCTGCATGTCTAACACAGATGATATATATATGATATATAAAACCTGAGATCGTTTTATGGCTACAAAGAAAAAACAAATAATTAGTTATCAGTTTATAGAAAGCAAGATACAAAGTATAACAAAGTTTGAGTAAATATCCGCTCTGCCAGTTTGGGGGATCCTCACTGGGCCCATGCAGTATGGGGGGTGTCTCACACATTTCAGATAAACCTGCGAGCCCTCAGCTATATCTCCATTTCAGATTTTTTTTTTTATTTTTTTTTTTTATAAAATGTGCAATTTTGTTAATCAATTCTCTACAAACCCTATATGTGATATGTACAGGGTTATCATGTAAGGGTCCTTGGGATATAAAAAAATGCTGGATTCTCACTGCCAGTCTATTCTGGGTCTCAATGTATCCTTACCACCAGCCTACACTGGGTCTCAGTGTATCCTTACTGTCAGTCTACTCTGGGTCTTAATGTATCCTTACCGCCAGTCTACTCTGGGTCTCAATGTATCCTTACCACCAGCCTACACTGGGTCTCAATGTATCCTTACCACCAGCCTACACTGGGTCTCAGTGTATCCTTACCGCCAGTCTACTCTGGGTCTCAATGTATCCTTACCACCAGCCTACACTGGGTCTCAGTGTATCCTTACCGCCAGTCTACTCTGGGTCTCAATGTATCCTTACCGCCAGTCTACTCTGGGTCTCAATGTATCCTTACCACCAGCCTACACTGGGTCTCAGTGTATCCTTACTGTCAGTCTACTCTGGGTCTTAATGTATCCTTACCACCAGTCTACTATGGGTCTCAATGTATCCTTACCACCAGTCTACTCTGGGTCTCAATGTATCCTTACCACCAGTCTATTCTGGGTCTCAATGTATCCTTACTGTCAGTCTACTATGGGTCTCAATGTATCCTTACCACCAGTCTACTCTGGGTCTCAATGTATCCTTACCACCAGTCTACTATGGGTCTCAATGTATCCTTACTGTCAGTCTACTCTGGGTCTCAATGTATCCTTATCGCCAGTCTACTCTGGGTCTCAATTATTATTATTATTATTATTATTGCCATTTATATAGCGCCAACAGATTCCGTAGCGCTTTACAATATTTTGAGAGGGGGGGGGATGTAACAATAAATAAGACAATTACAAGAAAACTGACAGGAATAATAGGTTGAAGAGGACCCTGCTCAAATGAGCTTACAGTCTATAGGAGGTGGGGTATTAGAAACATTAGGATAGGAAATATCAAGTAGGAGTGAAGCAGAGCTGGAGGAGAGAGCAAAGCACTATTCCATAGGGACAGGTATGTAAGGGAGAGATTACTCTGGGAGGCCATACGCTTTCCTGAAGAGATGGGATTTAAGGCCCTTCTTAAATGATTGAAGACTAGGGGAGAGTCTGATGGCAGTAGGCAAGTTATTCCATAGGAGAGGAGCCGCCCGTGAGAAGTCCTGCAAGCGTGAGTTGGCCGTACGGGTGCGAGCAGCGGTCAGGAGGTGGTCGCGGGCAGAGCGGAGGGTACGAGGAGGGGCATACCTCTGGATCAGTGAAGAGATATAAGAGGGGCTGGAATTGTTCAGTGCTTTAAATGTATGGGTTAGCACTTTGAATTGACTCCTATAGGATACAGGGAGCCAATGTAAGGACTGGCAGAGGGGCGAGGTGTGAGAGGACCGACTGGATAGGAAAATCAGTCTAGCTGCAGCATTCATTACAGACTGTAGCGGGGCAGTACGGCTTTTGGGGAGACCAATCAGGAGAGGGTTACAGTAATCCATGCGGGAAATTACTAGAGCATGGACAAGCTCCTTGGTAGCATCTTGCGTAAGAAAGGGGCGGATGCGGGCTATGTTTTTGAGTTGGAACCTACAGGACTTGGCAACAAACTGGATGTGAGACTCAAAGGTGAGACCAGAGTCAAGTATGACGCCAAGACAGCGCGCTTGTAGGGATGGACTTATGTGGATATCACTGACTTGAAGGGAGAGTGAGAGAGGAGGATCAGTATTAGGAGGAGGAAAGACAAGGAGTTCAGTTTTAGAGAGGTTAAGTTTGAGAAAGCGTGACGACATCCAGTCAGAGATGGAAGAGAGGCAAGCAGTGACACGTTGCAGGACGGCCGGGGAGAGGTCCGGTGAGGAGAGGTATATCTGAGTGTCAATGTATCCTTACTGTCAGTCTATACTGGGTCTCAATGTATCCTTACTGTCAGTCTATACTGGGTCTCAATGTATCATTACTGTCAGTCTATACTGGGTCTCAATGTATCCTTACTGTCAGTCTATACTGGGTCTCAATGTATCCATACCGTCAGTTAAAGCTGGGTCTCAATGTATCCTTATTGTCAGTCTATTCTGGGTCTCCATGTATCCTTACTGTCAGTCTACTATGGTTCTCAATGTATCCTTACTGTAAGTCGATTCTGGGTCTCAATGTATCCTAACCGCCAGTCTACGCTAGGTCTCAATGTATCCTTACCGCCAGTTCTACTCTGGGTCTCAATGTATCCTTATCGCCAGTCTACTCTGGGTCTCAGTGTATCCTTACGGTCAGTCTATTCTGGGTTTCAGTCTATTCTGGGTCTCAATGTATCCTTACCGCCAGTCTATTCTGGGTCTCAATGTATCCTTACTGTCAGTCTATTCTGGGTCTCAATGTATCCTTACTGTCAGTCTATTCTGGGTCTCAATGTATCCTTACTGTCAGTCTATACTGGGTCTCAATGTATCCTTACTGTCAGTCTATTCTGGGTTTCAGTCTATTCTGGGTCTCAATGTATCCTTATTGTCAGTTTATTCTGGGTATCAATGTATCCTTACTGTCAGTCTACTCTGGGTCTCAATGTATCCTTACTGTCAGTCTATACTGGGTCTCAATGTATCCTTACTGTCAGTCTATACTGGGTCTCAATGTATCCTTACTGTCAGTCTATTCTGGGTTTCAGTCTATTCTGGGTCTCAATGTATCCTTATTGTCAGTTTATTCTGGGTATCAATGTATCCTTACTGTCAGTCTACTCTGGGTCTCAATGTATCCTTACTGTCAGTCTATACTGGGTCTCAATGTATCCTTACTGTCAGTCTATTCTGGGTTTCAGTCTATACTGGGTCTCAATGTATCCTTACGGTCAGTCTATTCTGGGTTTCAGTCTATTCTGGGTCTCAATGTATCCTTATTGTCAGTCTATTCTGGGTCTCAATGTATCCTTATTGTCAGTCTATTCTGGGTCTCAATGTATCCTTATTGTCAGTCTATTCTGGGTCTCAATGTATCCTTACTGTCAGTCTATTCTGGGTCTCAATGTATCCTTGCAGTCCAAGGATTCCTCCGTCTATTTTACCTGCACCCAGGATACCTGCCTACTGCAGCCTCCTTGCCATATGGGTCTTTGTGCTGCTCCCACCACCTTCCCTGGGCAGTCTCACCAGTGCATTCTGCACAGCCTGGTACACACGGGGAAGATGTCTCTGCAGGAAATCCATGGGGCTGTGAGTCTGTCTCCTGGCTACGAGACCCTCTCCGGGCTGTCGATCTGTCTGTTGTCTCTGTGCTTCTGCTTTTTCTGCACTTCTGAGTGGGAAGTGACCATAAAACCACAATGAATGTGACAATATAGAGCAGTAATAAACATCACCGTGCACAGTCCTGCAAACAACCAAACTTCCTCTTCTTCCGAGTAACCGTGTCGCTGCTGGAAGTACGAAGTAAAAGTTACATCCAGAGCAACGTAGGGGCTAATGGAACTGCAACTCCCGGCTACCTCCTCCACACTAACTACATCCAACTCTTACTCTGTCTGACAGTGTGTTTGACATGTCCCCTCTCCGTTACACTCACTACAACCACCTCTTACTCTGTCTGACAGTGTGTTTGACATGTCCCCTCTCTGTTACACTCACTACAACCACCTCTTACTCTGTCTGACAGTGTGACATGTCCCCTTTCTGCTACACTCACTACGACCACCTCAGTATGACATGTCCCCTCTCCGTTACACTCACTACATCCACCTCTTTCTCTGTCTGACAGTGTGACATGTCCCCTCTCCGTTACACTCACTACATCCACCTCTTTCAACCATTATAATCTGCAAGACCAGGCACCATAGAATCTTAATCCAACCCTTTGTGCATCAGCTATATACGCTATACTCCTATATACCCTGTATCCACCATATTTACCCAGTATACCTTTTATATATCCTGCATATCATATATATACCCTATGTAAACTATGCAGTCTATATACCATATACAACCTATATACTGTGTACACTATATATATGCTATATACCCCATATATGTTATATACTATGTACACCCTATATATCCTATACATAATATTTACCATGCATACTCAATACACCCTAAATGCTCTATACTGTATACACTCTATATATCCTATACACTCTATATATCCTATAAACCATATATCCCCTATATATCCCATTCATCTATATATTCTATACTCCTATATACATAATACACTCTATATGCCCTATATACCTGATATAGCTATCTACCCTTTATACACTGTATATGCTAAACGCCCTACATAGTTATACCTTATATACCCTATACATCCTGTATACCCAATATAGACAATTACTAAGAAAACTACTGACTTCCTACATGGGGTACTGAACATTTTAACCCATTAAACATATAACATGTCTAGATATAAATGGGGCCTGATGCGGTGTTATAGAGCCCCTGCTAAAAAAAAAATGCTGCATGTAATGATATCTTGCAGAGGCTCATCCAATAGAATTACAGTATTAGCTTCAGAGGGCTGCCCAGCATGCATGTATTATTCCCCATACCAAATACCCAATAAAGGTACTGCAGAGGATCCCCACCGCCTCCCACCAAGCTCTGGACAGGATCCCCACCGCCTCCCACCAAGCTCTGGACAGGATCCCCACCGCCTCCCACCAAGCTCTGGACAGGATCCCCACCGCCTCCCACCAAGCTCTGGACAGAATACCTACCGTCTTCTACACAGTGCAGTCTAGAATGCCCCACTATCTTCCAGCATGCACTGACCAGGAAAGTCATTGTGTTCCACTAAATGGCCAGGATACACAACCATCTTCCATTAAACATTGATCAGGATAACCCACCAAACTATATCAGTACCTAAGGGATATGGGGAAGGCTGATTTTTAGATATGTTTTGTCTGTGTTCGAGAACAGAAACCGAGCTCAGACAACACATGTAGGCAAATAATTAAAATGTCTACATTTAGATTGACCAATATTCTCAAGTGTAGGCTTCTTTTCACATAACATGCAATTAAATTCCATATTACCACATTATAAAGACCTATTAACACCTTAATCACAACAGACTCTCTGCCATAGGTATGGTCACCCCCACGTGTGGAGTGTAAATCAAAATGAGTGTGTTGAGCTTCCAAACCAGGTCTTGAGGGACCCAGAAACAAAAACAATGGAAAACATCCAGTTGTGTAAAAGGTAAGACCTTCGCTGACCACGTAGAAGATATGACATGGAAAGGAAGACGTTACTTTCTTTTGTTATTTTGTTATTACTTTGCAAAATGTGAAAATAGGTAAACTCTACTTTTACACGACGTGGCTTCAATTTGTACAAATCTGCAAACCGATAGTGGGCAAAATTGTTTTAGCAATCACAAGTAATCCAAGTGGCTCATTGAGGCCTCACATGTCTATCTGTAAGGTATGTTCCACATGTCCCAGGGGCCACACATAATGTAACTCAGTAGTTCAGTATGTGGCACAATATATTGTGTTTGGGGTGAGCTGTTAAACCAGCATGTCCCATGACGCTTTGTTGTGATGTGACTCTGATGTTTCTGCTACAGGAAACATTACAACATCCTTTATATGATCTGACCACACACCGGCTGGGGACATGGCTGCAAACTGCGCTTGAGGGGTCCTGTTAACCTTCGGAGTCTGATATAAGAAACAACTGCAATTAAGTTAGCTATTACTTAGATCCGATCAGCCATAAATACTATTAAGATGGCTATTAATTACATCTGATCAGCCATAAATAGCATTAAGTTGATTATTACATCTGTCAAGCTTTAAATACAGTTGTGCTCAAAAGTTTGCAAACCCTTGGAGAGTTGGTAATATATGAACCATGTTTAAAGAAAACATATGTGAGCAGGCAAAACACATTTCTTTTATTTCTTTTATTCAACTGTAGGTTATAACAGAATGGCACAATCATAAAACAAAACATGGCAACAAAGAAAAAAATAAAATGACCCCATTCAAAAAGTCTGCATACCCTTAGTTCCTAATACTGTGTATTACTCCCTTTAGCATCCATGACAGTGTGCAGTCTTTTGTTGTCTGAGGCCGCTAATTCTTGCAGGTGGTATAGCTGCCCCTTCGTCTTGGCAAAATGCCTCCGGGTCTTGCAAAGTATTTGGTCGTCTTGCATGAACCGCATGTTTGAGATCTCCCCAGAGTGGCTCGATGATATTAAGGTCAGAAGACTGTGATGGCTGCTCCAGAACCTTCACCTTTTTCTGCTGTAACCACTGGAGGGTCAACTTGGCCTTGTGATTAGGGTCATTGTCATGTTGGAAAGTCCAAGAGAGTCCCATGTGCAGCCTTCGTGGCAAAATAATGCAAATTGTCTGCCAGTATTTTCTGATAACTGGCTGCATTCATCCTGCCACCAATTTTCACAAGATTCTCCATGTCTTTAGAGCTCACAACCCCCCCCCCCCCCCCCCCCAAACATCAATGAGCCACCACCATGCTTCACAGTTGGGAATGTTGTTCTTATCACCATAGGGCTTATTGTTGTGACTATAAAGCTCTATGCTGGTCTCGTCACTCCAAATTACAGTGTGCCAGAAGCTGTGAGACGTGTCAAGGTGTTGTCGGGCATATTGTAGCCGGGCTTTTTTGTGCCATTGGCGCAGTAAGGGCTTCTTTCTGGCAACTTGACCATGCAGCTCATTTTTGTTCAAGTATTGTCATATTGTGCTTCTTAAATCAACCACACCGTCTTTTTCCAGAGCAGTTTGTATTTCTCCTGAGGTTACCTGTGGGTTTTTCTTTGTATCCCGAACAATTCCTCTTGCAGTTGTGGTTGAAATCTTTCTTGGTCTACCTGACCTTGGCTTGGTATCAAGAGATCACTTAATGTTCACTTCTTAATATGTGATTGAACAGTACTGACTGTCATCTTCAAGGCTTTGGAAATCTTTTTGTATCCTTTTCCATCTTTATGAAATTCTATTACCGTATATACTCGAGTATAAGCCGACCCGAATATAAGCCGAGGCCCCTAATTTTATCCCAAAAAACTGGGAAAACTTATTGACTCGAGTATAAGACTAGGGTGGGAAATGCAGCAGCTACTGGTAAATTTCTAAATAAAATTAGATCCTAAAAAAAATATATTAATTGAATATTTATTTACAGTGTGTGTATAATGAATGCAGTGTGTGCGTATGTGTGTGTGTATGAGTGCAGCGTGTGTGTATGAGTGCAGTGTGTGTATGAGTGCAGTGTGTGTGTGCATGAATGCAGTGTGTGTGTGCATGAATGCAGTGTGTGAATGCAGTGTGTGCAGGGCCGGTGCAAGGATATTTGCCGCCGTAGGCAAAAAAATTTTTGCCGCCCCCTCCCCCCCCATATGTCCTGACTTCCCCTCCTCCTCCCTCAGTGGTCCTTACCTCCCCACCCCCGTGTTCCTTCACTCCCCCCCCCCAGTGGTCCTGACTCACCCCTCCCCTAGTGGTCCTTACCCTCCCCTCCCCTAGTGGTCCTTACTTCCCCCTCCCCTCCCATAGTGGTCCTTATCCCACCCCCTCCCTCTCATAGTGGTCCTTATCCCCCTTCTCCCTCCCATAGTGTTCCTTATCCCCCCCCCATCCCTCCCATAGTGGTCCATATACCCCCCCTCCCTCCCATAGTGGTCCTTATACCCCCCCTCCCTCCCATAGTGGTCCTTATACCCCCCTCCCTCCAATAGTGGTCCTTATCCCCCCTCCCTCCCTCCCATAGTGGTCCTTATCCCCCCCTCCCTCCCATAGTGGTCCTTATACCCCCCTCCCTCCCATAGTGGTCCTTATACCCCCCCTCCCTCCCATAGTGGTCCTTATACCCCCCTCCCTCCCATAGTGGTCCTTATACCCCCCCTCCCTCCCATAGTGGTCCTTATCCCCCCCTCCCTCCCATAGTGGTCCTTATCCCCCCCTCCCTCCCATAGTGGTCCTTACCCCCCCCCCTCCCTCCCATAGTGGTCCTTATACCCCCCTCCCTCCCATAGCGGTCCTTATACCCCCCTCCCTCCCATAGTGGTCCTTAACCCACCCCCTCCCTCCCATAGTGGTCCTTATACCCCCCCCCCTCCCATAGTGGTCCTTATACCCCTTTTTTTTTATTATTCATTTTTTTTTTATTATTTTATTTCTTATTTTTTTCGTCCCCCCTCCCTGCTTGATATATGGCAGGGAGGGGGGCTCTCCTTCCCTGGTGGTCCAGTGGCAGTTCAGTGGGGGGGAGAGGGGGGCTGGCAGAGCTGTACTTACCTTTCCTGCAGCTCCTGTCAGCTCTCTCCTCCTCTGCGCCGTCCGTTCTGCTCTTCTGTCAGCTCCCAGTGTAAATCTTGCGAGAGCCGCGGCTCTCGCGAGATTTACACTGGGAGCTGACCGAGGTGCTGAACGGACGGCGCAGAGGAGGAGAGAGCTGACAGGAGCTGCAGGAAAGGTAAGTACAGCTCTGCCAGCCCCCCTCTCCCCCCAGTCTGTATTATGGCAATGCAAATTGCCATAATACAGACTCTGACTCGAGTATAAGCCGAGTTGGGGTTTTTCAGCCCAAAAAATGGGCTGAAAAACTCGGCTTATACTCGAGTATATACGGTACCTTGTTACGCAGGTCTTTTGACAGTTCTTTTCTTCTCCCCATGGCATCCATGTGAGAGCTAACAAACCCATTGACTATTCACAGACACTAATTGCAATTTAAAAAGCCACAGGTGTGGGAAATTGAATTGCCATTTTAACCTGTGTGTGGCACCTTGTGTGTCTGTAACAAGGCAGAACATTCAAGGCGATGTACATTTTTGGTCCATTTGGGTAATTTCTGTTATCATTCTGATTTTAAAAGGAGACAAACAACTGTGATAACAAGTGACTTCACATGATCACTATCCTTCAATAAAAGACATTTTATGGATCAGTCATATTTTCAAAATCAATGCCAACATTTCACAATTTCTACCAGGGTATGTAACTTTTGAGCACAACTGTATTAGCCAACTTAATAGTATTTATTGCTTATCGGATGTAATTAATAGCCAACTTAATAGTTTTTTTTTTAATTATAGTAATTATTAGCCAACTGTTAAGTTGGCTAATAATTACATCTGGTCAGCCATAAATACTATTAAAAGGGCCAATAATGACATCCAATAAGTCTCTTAAAGGGACACTATAGTCACCCAGACCATTTCAGCTCAATGAAGTGGTCTGGGTGCAATGTCCCTCAGGTTTTAACCCTTCAGATGCAAACATAGCAGTTTCATAGCAACTGCTATGTTTACATTTAGGGTTAAGCCAGCCTCTAGTGGCTCTCTTCCTGGCAGCCACTAGAGGCACATCTGCGACGCTGGAGGCATATTATGCCTCCATCGCACAGAGCGTCCATAGGAAAGCATTGAGAAATGCTTTCCTATTGACAGCTTGAATGCGCTTTCGGATCCTGTGACGTCGGAAGGCTCCGCTGACGTCAGCGGGGGAGGAGAGGTCACCAGAGCCGAGGGAGCCCGGCGCTGGATTAAGGTAAGTGGCTGAAGGGGTTTAACCCCTTCAGCGCCACGGGAGGGGGATCCTGAGGGTGCAGAGTGCAAATATCCAGTTGACCGGCAGGAGAGAAGTGCACAGCACTCCTCTCCTGCCTGTCATTTCCTGTAGCGTGGCCGAGCGCCAGTACCTCCACTGTCTCCACAGCCCAGTGCGGCGCAGAAGGAGAGGGCGCGCGAGGGAACTGATCAAGTTCCGCATCTCCTGTATGTATAGCTCCCTCGCGCGCCCTGTAGAGGTCCTGGGAGCTGAAATGTGACGTCATATTCCAGCTCCCAGGACCTCTACAGGAAATGCAGATCTGGAACGGATCTCCCTCCTCGGAGCAGTGCAGCAGCCCAGTGGACCCCAGAAGGTAGGGATTGTGTGTGTGTTTATTTAGGAATTTCGTTACTTTATTTCTGTGTGTCCCCCAATCCCTCTCATGATGATCGTTTGTTGTTTTCTGTATGGAGATGTTTCACTTAACAGCCACTGTTGATCCATCCATTCTTGCAAATGAAAGGGGACTTCTACTGATACTGGATGGAAGGAATTTGGTGAATGTGATGAAGTCGGGGAGACTGAGTTTTTTTGTTCATAGAGTTGTGTTTTTTATAGGCCTTTTACTCTTTTTCTTTAATTAAGATCCAAAGGTTTTGTGTTTTTTTTTATTTTTTATGTCAGGTTAAATTTTATTCTTAAGAGATGGGAAGTCAGAGAAGGACTTTTTGGAGAGGTGTTGAGTCCTGGGAGCAGCAATGCACAGCTGTAAAAGCAAACACAGTCCCAAAATTGGAGAAATATACATGGGTAATGAGCAATGGGATTAAGGCATCAGAAGAGAAGTACGAAGAGCATGAGACAGTAGTGTGGTCAACAATTCCGAAGGTCCAGCACAGATTCGGGCAGGCAGTAAAAATCGGACATCAAACCCAAACTTCAGCAAACCATAAACACTATAGTCGTGAATAGTAAGAGTGCAGCAGGATAAATAATGGTTACTTTGTAACAATGGAGTACTTGGCACATTATACTCTATAAATATTTTATATAGCAATGGATATGACCCCTATGTTATGTATGCAGTGTTGAGTACTAATGCTTGGATTTACATCAGCCCAGTAAATGCACATGTTCTGTTTCTTGTAGTGGCGTTGATAGTGTGTCATAAAAGAAGCAGAGTGACACTGCGTTTGATAAACATCGGTTTAGTTTATTGCTAAATGGATTGGGAATGAAAGAAAAACGGTTACCTTTTTTTTGCTATTAACAGAAAATAAAAGTTTACTTGTAATAATGGCTATTTAAGTATCATTTTTAATGTATAGATTTAAGCAACTGCAATATAAGGTACTTAACGATTTAACTGCAGTGCAAGAAATTTAACACATATATAAATATTGTGTGAACAATGAAACACATACATTTTTTTTTTTCTAAATGTCTTTATGACAGAAACTGAATAAAGTTTCCTAATTATAAACAGTATTTCGTTCACAGCCAGCTGTGTGTTGCATCTTACTGCATTTGTTACCTAGTGGTCTCCTTAACCAAATGTATATAATTACTATAACATAAATATTCTTTACATTCAACACACAAAAGATTGCCTGTACAAGAGATCAAAGACTCTCATAGGGTAGCTGTACATACTTTATGACATGCACTATGTGGAATAGTGTATAGTCTGCTTTGCATGATGTGTATGGAGGCTGCTGTGCACACTTTGCAATGTCATTCAGTGTATGCATGTGAATGTAGGATATATACAGTATATAGAATACTGTATTCTTTGCATGTTGTCAGCTGTACACACTTTGTTAGAGACACAGGGTGGGTGTAAGACACTAAAGGGGGTGTAACACACACAGGGATAACACATTCAAGAGGGGATACTAAAGGGAGTAAGAAAATAAAAAATAAAAAAGGAGTTACGAGGCACACAGGTGCAGATACATTTTTTTTTTAGGGGGTGAGGGGGAGAAGGGGAGGGCAAAATGCATATTCGCCTGTGTAGCCAAAAATCCTTGCACCGGCCCTGGGCACTATAGTGTCAGGAAAACGGGTTTGTTTTCCTGACACTATAGTGATCCTTTAAAGTGACACTCTGGGCACCGACATAAGTGGTTTGGGTCTCATATATTTATGCTGTGTTTTTCTTGTTTAAAATGTTTAGTTTTGCTGAAAGGGATCCTGTCAGACTCCCCTCACCATGTGCGCCATTATGTCCTCACAGAGGTGGGTGCTAATTATATAACACCCACCTCATGTCCCCAGTCTTCTTTGATTTCCCCTGTTTGGGGACACGTTCCCAAACATGGAAACCTTCTGTGTGACAAGAACACACACTGGGTTCGTTGCCAGCTAGCCTGTGTCAATCAGTTCTTTGGCATACAGTCTACCCAGAGGGAGAAAGTCCTAATTTTAAAATGATTTGCCGCCGCCACCCTTCCCCCCCCCTCCCCACCCAATCTATACATTTGCTAGCAAATCTCCTAACACAATGTATAAATAAAATTCAATGTTCTTATAAAATTTGTGCCTGGCACGACAGATACTATTTGTGGCAGAACCGCTGTTGTTAGTACATTTCCCCTCTGTGTGTGTTGCCCTTTGTGTAAGCATATTGTGCCTGCTCCCCGTTCGGGAGTGCTTCCACAAAGTGAACCCATTCACCTCCCGAACGGGGACCACCCCAATGGCCCATTTAGAAAGCTTGTTAGAACGTTCGCACCCTGACAGTGCTAAAACCGCAAGGGAAGCCTTGGCGCATGTCCTCCCCTGGGTGGCCGCCCTTTCGTATAGATGAACGCCATCCAGGGGGAGCATTCGTGAATTGCTTGCCTCTTTGTTCGGTTCCCGAACAAGGACCTCCCCGAGCCCCATCGGAATGTTCACACCAATCAATTAGAATGATAACACTCACAACATAAGTGTGAAACTGAAAGTGAAGTAATGAATGAGTGCTTCCCTGGGTGGCCGCCATTCGTGTAGACGAACATCAACCAGGTGGAGCATTCGTGTCCTGAATGGAGATGCTTCCCTTGCCTGGTTTCACACAGGGACCCCGCGAACGGAGGTTGTTTGAGCCAGGTACTGTTGTGGGGGTCGCTGAGGTTGGTGTGGGCACCGTTTTGGGGCACGGGCTAGTTTGGCGGGCTTTCTGTGTCTGGGAGACAAAGAGGCGGAAGCCTTTTCCCGCGCTTTGACTCCCAGGTACAGAGGCTCCTGGGATGAAGTGACAGGCCCTTTACACCTGGCAGTCAGCATAGAGAGAGCCACCTCCATCTTAGCTCCCTGTCAATCATTGTTATAAGCTCCGCCCTTTACACCTGGCAGCAGGGCCGGACTGGGGATACAAAGCAGCCCTGGAAAAAAATGTATGCCAGCCCCATAAGTCATTGTACCATGTAGAGTGTGAGAGTGTGTGTGTGTGTGTATATATATATATATATATATATATATATATATATATATATATATATATATACACACACACAGCTATATATATTCTACGTTTATAAATTAGTAACTGGAACAGGATAGTGGAGTGCAGGGAAATGTTGGTGTGTGAATGCAGATAAGAAGGGGTTGAATTGCCAGCCAGGTGTGAAATGTTATGAGCCACCTCAAATGCTTGTGCACAGTATTTGTTTTTTTAAATGGTTATATTTTTATTTTTTTTATTCGGGTATAAACACACACAACTTCAGTTTGTATGTATGCTGGGGTATATTTGTATGGATACAGGTGCACATATATGGAGCAGGTCAATGTGTTTGAATGTAGGGACATGTGTGTGGAGAGTCAGTGTGTGAATGCAGGGACGTGTCTGGATGTTTGATGTGCTTAAAGGTGCGTAGGTGTGTAGTAGGTCAAGGTGTTTTTGTGAATGCAGGGGTGTTTGTGTATGGTTTGCACTGTCTGGGTGAATGAAGTGGTGAATTTGTATCCCTTATTGTCTGTAGTCCATTCCCATCTCCAATAGCTAGTAGCCCATTACTGCCCCATAGCTTGTAGTCCATTTTTCTCCCCTATTTCTCATAGGTAGAAGCCCAGTCTCTGCTCTCTGTAGTTAGTTGCCTATCCCCCCATATTTAATAGCCTATGTTTCTCCTCTCCCCCATAGATAGTACCCAAACCCCCCTATAGTAGAAACACGCACTTCATCTCTCCCATTGATAGTACTACATTCTCCTCTTGGCCTTGATTTTTCTCCTCACCCAATTCTCCCCCCCATAGATAACACTCAAGTCCCATTCCCCCCTAGAGAGTACCCCAATCCTCCCCCATAGATAGTACCTCAATTCCCCTCCTCAGAGATAGTATCCCAATCCCTCTCCCCAATCTCTCTCCCTATATATAGAGTACCCCAATCCCTCTCCCCATATACAGTACCCCAATCTTTCTCCCCATATACAGTACCCCAATCTTTCTCCCCATATACAGCACCCCAATCTTTCTCCCTATATACAGTACCCCAATATTTCTCCCGATATACAGTACCCCAATCTTTCTCCCTATATACAGTACCCCAATCCCTCTCCCTATATACAGTACCCCAATCCCTCTCCCTATATATACAGTACCCCAATCTCTCCCTATATATATATATATACACAGTACCCCAATCTTTCTCCCTATATACAGTACCCCAATCCCTCTCCCCATATACAGTACCCCAATATTTCTCCCTATATACAGTACCCCAATCCCTCTCCCCATATACAGTGCCCCAATCCCTCTCCCCATATACAGTACCCCAATCCCTCTCCCTATATATACAGTACCCTCTCCCTATATATACAGTACCACAATCTCTCTCCCTATATATACAGTACCACAATCTCTCTCCCTATATATACAGTACCACAATCTCTCTCCCTATATATACAGTACCCCAATCTTTCTCCCTATATACAGTACCCCAAACCCTCTCCCCAACCCTCCTATCATAGTTGGTACCCCAATCACACTATAATAGATCAAACCCTAATCCCTCTCCCCATAAATGGTACCCCAATCTCCTCTAAACCCACTCCTTTAGAGAGTTACAGATTCTAATGATTTCCCCCACTCCAGCCCTGTCCCAGTCATTGATAATGAGGACCTTACCTGTACCTCATGTAGAACTTCATAAAATCAGCGTGCTGCCTGTACTGCTTATCATAGCAGCTCCGCGCGGCTTGTGCTGCCCTTTCACTCGTGACGTCACTTCCCCCGGAACGAGCCGCACGGACCTGCTCTGATCAGTATAACAGGCAGCACGAGTGCAAGTCTGTGCAGCTGCGTTCCAACCCCCGACAGAGGCTCTGCTCATAGCGCCTCTGTCGGTTTTATTACAGGCAAGACCAATTTTTCAATGAGCTGTGTCGGCCGCTCATGGTGCATTGTGCGGCCGCACTGCTCTCCCCACACAATCCTAAGGCTGGCCGTGACTGCATGCCGGCCCCAGGTGCCGCGGCCCACCGGGAAATTTCCCGGTATCCCGGTGGGCCAGTCCGGCCCTGCCTGGCAGTCAGTATAGAGTGGGCCACCTCCATCTTAGCTCCCTGTCAATCATTGTTATAAGCTCCGCCCTTTACACCTGGCAGTCAGTATAGAGAGAGCCACCTCCATCTTAGCTCCCTGTCAATCATTGTTATAAGCTCCGCCCTTTACACCTGGCAGTCAGTATAGAGAGAGCCATCTCCACCTTAGCTCCCTGTCAATCATTGTTATAAGCTCCGCCCTTCACACCTGGCAGTCAGTATAGAGAGAGCCACCTTCATCTTAGCTCCCTGTCAATCATTGTTATAAGCTCCACCCTTTACACCTGGCAGTCAGTATAGAGAGAGCCACCTCCATCTTAGCTCCCTGTCAATCATTGTTATAAGCTCCGCCCTTTACACCTGGCAGTCAGTATAGAGTGGGCCACCTCCATCTTAGCTCCCTGTCAATCATTGTTATAAGCTCCGCCCTTTACACCTGGCAGTCAGTATAGAGAGAGCCCCCTCCATCTTAGCTCCCTGTCAATCATTGTTATAAGCTCCGCCCTTTACACCTGGAAGTCAATATAGAGAGAGCCATCTCCACCTTAGCTCCCTGTCAATCATTGTTATAAGCTCCGCCCTTCACACCTGGCAGTCAGTATAGAGAGAGCCACCTCCATCTTAGCTCCCTGTCAATCATTGTTATAAGCTCCGCCCTTTACACCTGGCAGTCAGTATAGAGAGAGCCACCTCCATCTTAGCTCCCTGTCAGTCATTGTTATAAGCTCCGCCCTTTACACCTGGCAGTCAGTATAGAGAGAGCCGCCTCCATCTTGGCTCCCTGTCAATCATTGTTATAAGCTCCGCCCTTTACACCTGGCAGTCAGTATAGAGAGAGCCACCTCCATCTTAGCTCCCTGTCAGTCATTGTTATAAGCTCCGCCCTTTACACCTGGCAGTCAGTATAGAGAGAGCCACCTCCATCTTAGCTCCCTGTCAGTCATTGTTATAAGCTCCGCCCTTTACACCTGGCAGTCAGTATAGAGAGAGCCACCTCCATCTTAGCTCCCTGTCAATCATTGTTATAAGCTCCGCCCTTTACACCTGGCAGTCAGTATAGAGAGAGCCGCCTCCATCTTGGCTCCCTGTCAATCATTGTTATAAGCTCCGCCCTTTACACCTGGCAGTCAGTATAGAGAGAGCCACCTCCATCTTAGCTCCCTGTCAGTCATTGTTATAAGCTCCGCCCTTTACACCTGGCAGTCAGTATAGAGAGAGCCACCTCCATCTTAGCTCCCTGTCAGTCATTGTTATAAGCTCCGCCCTTTACACCTGGCAGTCAGTATAGAGAGAGCCACCTCCATCTTGGCTCCCTGTCAATCATTGTTATAAGCTCCGCCCTTTACACCTGGCAGTCAGTATAGAGAGAGCCACCTCCATCTTAGCTCCCTGTCAGTCATTGTTATAAGCTCCGCCCTTTACACCTGGCAGTCAGTATAGAGAGAGCCGCCTCCATCTTAGCTCCCTGCCAATCATTGTTATAAGCTCCGCCCTTTACACCTGGCAGTCAGTATAGAGAGAGCCACCTCCATCTTAGCTCCCTGTCAATCATTGTTATAAGCTCCGCCCTTTACACCTGGCAGTCAGTATAGAGAGAGCCACCTCCATCTTAGCTCCCTGTCAGTCATTGTTATAAGCTTCGCCCTTTACACCTGGCAGTCAGTATAGAGAGAGCCACCTCCATCTTGGCTCCCTGTCAATCATTGTTATAAGCTCCGCCCTTTACACCTGGCAGTCAGTATAGAGAGAGCCACCTCCATCTTAGCTCCCTGTCAGTCATTGTTATAAGCTCCGCCCTTTACACCTGGCAGTCAGTATAGAGAGAGCCGCCTCCATCTTAGCTCCCTGCCAATCATTGTTATAAGCTCCGCCCTTTACACCTGGCAGTCAGTATAGAGAGAGCCACCTCCATCTTAGCTCCCTGTCAATCATTGTTATAAGCTCCGCCCTTTACACCTGGCAGTCAGTATAGAGAGAGCCACCTCCATCTTAGCTCCCTGTCAGTCATTGTTATAAGCTTCGCCCTTTACACCTGGCAGTCAGTATAGAGAGAGCCACCTCCATCTTAGCTCCCTGTCAGTCATTGTTATAAGCTCCGCCCTTTACACCTGGCAGTCAGTATAGAGAGAGCCACCTCCATCTTAGCTCCCTGTCAGTCATTGTTATAAGCTTCGCCCTTTACACCTGGCAGTCAGTATAGAGAGAGCCACCTCCATCTTAGCTCCCTGTCAGTCATTGTTATAAGCTCCGCCCTTTACACCTGGCAGTCAGTATATAGAGAGCCACCTCCATCTTAGCTCCCTGTCAGTCATTGTTATAAGCTCCGCCCTTTACACCTAGCAGTCAGTATAGAGACAGCCACCTCCATCTTAGCTCCCTGTCAATCATTGTTATAAGCTCCGCCCTTTACACCTAGCAGTCAGTATAGAGAGAGCATACAGAGTAGTGAAGAAATTAACAAAAACGTTTCTATTTCTCCTCCTTATTTGCATGGTGTGCAAATACGCCTGTCAGTCAGTGTTGCCATTTGATTATTAGGGTAGGATAACCGGGTATATAAGAATAAACTTCTATAAAGATGGAGAGAGAAATCACACAGGCACGTCTCTTACTTCTGAAGCCCGCGCCCAATATTTTATTAATAAACCAAGGCACGTTAAAGAGAGAAGGGAGGCTTGTGATTTCCTCAGAAATTTCAATATGCATCAATTAAAAAAAGGAGAGGCGGTGTATGTTAATATAAAGATATATGACAAGTAATTGCAGAGTTTCTTTAACAGTAAGTTTTAGATACTGTCCCTTTAAGAGCTTAGTAACAGTAACCACGAGTGGGCGTGGTTAGTGGAACCAGGAAGTGAATCCAGAAAGCTGCAGGTTGCTGGCTCTGCCTGAGGATCAGACATGGAGAACAGGGGGCTCTCTGCAGGGGCCAGTGGGTCCCACTGGGAAGGTGAGATTGGGGGGCACTAATTAACCCCTTCATGGCTCTCACTGAGACAGGCATACAGTGTGAACACTCACTGACACACACACACACACACACACACACACATACACACACGCACAATAATACATTCTGTACACACACACACACACACACACATTATAATACATTCTGTGTATAAACACACACACACTCTGTAATAAGAAATTCAGTGTGTATCCAATGTGCTCACACACACACACACAGACACACACACACACACTCTGTAATAAGAAATTCAGTGTGTATCCAATGTGCTCACACACACACACACACACACACTATATGAGGGCCAAGGTTTACCCATTGTATGTGTATATACATACATTACAATACATTCTTTGTACACACTATCGGTCCCATCCTCCGTGTGTGATTTGTGTTGCTAGCCCAGTCGTGATGTATTGCCGGTCTCGGATCTGTCTGTTATTCCTTCTTATAGATGAGGACGATGATGATGAAGAAGAGGAAGATGTGCTTCCAGTTCCCCCACCTCAAACAGAAACCAGTTCTGGCTGGAGGAATTTGTCAGCTTTCTGGTAAATATGTCGCAAAATGTCACTGCAGGCTGTCTCTCACTGTCTGGACGTGTCAGTGGCTGTCACACACTGTCTGGATGTGTCAGCGGCTGTCTCTCACTGTCTGGACGTGTCAGCGGCTGTCTCTCACTGTCTGGACGTGTCAGCGGCTGTCTCTCACTGTCTGGACGTGTCAGCGGCTGTCTCTCACTGTCTGGACGTGTCAGCGGCTGTCTCTCACTGTCTGGACGTGTCAGCGGCTGTCTCACACTGTCTGGATGTGTCAGCGGCTGTCTCACACTGTCTGGATGTGTCAGCGGCTGTCTCTCACTGTCTGGACGTGTCAGCGGCTGTCTCTCACTGTCTGGACGTGTCAGCGGCTGTCTCACTGTCTGGACGTGTCAGCGGCTGTCTCACACTGTCTGGACGTGTCAGAGGCTGTCTCTCACTGTCTGGATGTGTCAGCGGCTGTCTCACACTGTCTGGATGTGTCAGCGGCTGTCTCACACTGTCTGGATGTGTCAGCGGCTGTCTCACTGTCTGGATGTGTCAGCGGCTGTCTCACTGTCTGGACGTGTCAGCGGCTGTCTCTCACTGTCTGGACGTGTCAGCAGCTGTCTCTCACTGTCTGGACGTGTCAGCGGCTGTCTCTCACTGTCTGGACGTGTCAGCGGCTGTCTCACACTGTCTGGACGTGTCAGAGGCTGTCTCTCACTGTCTGGACGTGTCAGCGGCTGTCTCTCACTGTCTGGACGTGTCAGCGGCTGTCTCTCACTGTCTGGACGTGTCAGCGGCTGTCTCACACTGTCTGGATGTGTCAGCGGCTGTCTCACACTGTCTGGATGTGTCAGCGGCTGTCTCACACTGTCTGGATGTGTCAGCGGCTGTCTCACACTGTCTGGATGTGTCAGCGGCTGTCTCACACTGTCTGGATGTGTCAGCGGCTGTCTCACTGTCTGGATGTGTCAGCGGCTGTCTCTCACTGTCTGGACGTGTCAGCGGCTGTCTCTCACTGTCTGGACGTGTCAGCGGCTGTCTCTCACTGTCTGGACGTGTCAGCGGCTGTCTCTCACTGTCTGGACGTGTCAGCGGCTGTCTCTCACTGTCTGGACGTGTCAGCGGCTGTCTCTCACTGTCTGGACGTGTCAGCGGCTGTCTCTCACTGTCTGGACGTGTCAGCGGCTGTCTCTCACTGTCTGGACGTGTCAGCGGCTGTCTCACACTGTCTGGACGTGTCAGCGGCTGTCTCACACTGTCTGGACGTGTCAGAGGCTGTCTCTCACTGTCTGGACGTGTCAGCGGCTGTCTCTCACTGTCTGGACGTGTCAGCGGCTGTCTCACACTGTCTGGACGTGTCAGAGGCTGTCTCTCACTGTCTGGACGTGTCAGCGGCTGTCTCACACTGTCTGGATGTGTCAGCGGCTGTCTCACACTGTCTGGATGTGTCAGCGGCTGTCTCACACTGTCTGGATGTGTCAGCGGCTGTCTCACACTGTCTGGATGTGTCAGCGGCTGTCTCACACTGTCTGGATGTGTCAGCGGCTGTCTCACTGTCTGGATGTGTCAGCGGCTGTCTCACTGTCTGGACGTGTCAGCGGCTGTCTCTCACTGTCTGGACGTGTCAGCAGCTGTCTCTCACTGTCTGGACGTGTCAGCGGCTGTCTCTCACTGTCTGGACGTGTCAGCGGCTGTCTCACACTGTCTGGACGTGTCAGAGGCTGTCTCTCACTGTCTGGACGTGTCAGCGGCTGTCTCACACTGTCTGGACGTGTCAGAGGCTGTCTCTCACTGTCTGGACGTGTCAGCGGCTGTCTCACACTGTCTGGATGTGTCAGCGGCTGTCTCACACTGTCTGGATGTGTCAGCGGCTGTCTCACACTGTCTGGATGTGTCAGCGGCTGTCTCACTGTCTGGATGTGTCAGCGGCTGTCTCACTGTCTGGACGTGTCAGCGGCTGTCTCACTGTCTGGACGTGTCAGCGGCTGTCTCACTGTCTGGACGTGTCAGCGGCTGTCTCACTGTCTGGACGTGTCAGCGGCTGTCTCGCACTGTCTGGACGTGTCACGCTGTCAGCGGCTGTCTCGCATTGTCTGTATGTGTCACGCTCTCAGTGGCTGTCTCTCTCTTTTAGGTTACTCGGTTTGTGCAATAACTTTGCCTACGTGGTCATGCTCAGTGCGGCTCACGACATTCTCAGGACGGAGACCAATGAGACCTCCACGGTGAGTGTTCTCTTTGAGGAAACAAACGGCATGTTATCCCTGTAAGGCCACACCGAGCTTCCGTGGCAGGGTTGTGTGAGTATGGTGACTATGTAAGATGACACTGATAGTCCGTGGCAGGGTTGTGGTATAATAGTGAGTATGGTGACTATGTAAGATGACACTGATAGTCCGTGGCAGGGTTGTGGTATAATAGTGAGTATGGTGACTATGTAAGATGACACTGATAGTCTGTGGCAGGGTTGTGGTATAATAGTGAGTATGGTGACTATGTAAGATGACACTGAGAGTCTGTGGCAGGGTTGTGGTATAATAGTGAGTATGGTGACTATGTAAGATGACACTGATAGTCTGTGGCAGGGTTGTGGTATAATAGTGAGTATGGTGACTATGTAAGATGACACTGAGAGTCTGTGGCAGGGTTGTGGTATAATAGTGAGTATGGTGACTATGTAAGATGACACTGATAGTCCGTTGCAGGGTTGTGGTATAATAGTGAGTATGGTGACTATGTAAGATGACACTGATAGTCTGTGGCAGGGTTGTGGTATAATAGTGAGTATGGTGACTATGTAAGATGACACTGATAGTCCGTGGCAGGGTTGTGGTATAATAGTGAGTATGGTGACTATGTAAGATGACACTGATAGTCCGTTGCAGGGTTGTGGTATAATAGTGAGTATGGTGACTATGTAAGATGACACTGATAGTCTGTGGCAGGGTTGTGGTATAATAGTGAGTATGGTGACTATGTAAGATGACACTGATAGTCCGTGGCAGGGTTGTGGTATAATAGTGAGTATGGTGACTATGTAAGATGACACTGATAGTCCGTTGCAGGGTTGTGGTATAATAGTGAGTATGGTGACTATGTAAGATGACACTGATAGTCCGTTGCAGGGTTGTGGTATAATAGTGAGTATGGTGACTATGTAAGATGACACTGATAGTCCGTGGCAGGGTTGTGGTATAATAGTGAGTATGGTGACTATGTAAGATGACACTGATAGTCCGTTGCAGGGTTGTGGTATAATAGTGAGTATGGTGACTATGTAAGATGACACTGATAGTCCGTTGCAGGGTTGTGGTATAATAGTGAGTATGGTGACTATGTAAGATGACACTGATAGTCCGTGGCAGGGTTGTGGTATAATAGTAAGTTTAGTGACTATGTAAGATGACACTGATAGTCCGTGGCAGGGTTGTGGTATAATAGTAAGTATAGTGACTATGTAAGATGACACTGATAGTCCGTGGCAGGGTTGTGGTATAATAGTAAATATAGTGACTATGTAAGATGACACTGATAGTCCGTGGCAGGGTTGTGGTATAATAGTAAATATAGTGACTATGTAAGATGACACTGATAGTCCGTGGCAGGGTTGTGGTATAATAGTAAGTTTAGTGACTATGTAAGATGACACTGATAGTCCGTGGCAGGGTTGTGGTATAATAGTGAGTATGGTGACTATGTAAGATGACACTGATAGTCCGTGGCAGGGTTGTGGTATAATAGTGAGTATGGTGACTATGTAAGATGACACTGATAGTCCGTGGCAGGGTTGTGGTATAATAGTGAGTATGGTGACTATGTAAGATGACACTGATAGTCCGTTGCAGGGTTGTGGTATAATAGTGAGTATGGTGACTATGTAAGATGACACTGATAGTCCGTTGCAGGGTTGTGGTATAATAGTGAGTATGGTGACTATGTAAGATGACACTGATAGTCCGTGGCAGGGTTGTGGTATAATAGTGAGTATGGTGACTATGTAAGATGACACTGATAGTCCGTTGCAGGGTTGTGGTATAATAGTGAGTATGGTGACTATGTAAGATGACACTGATAGTCCGTTGCAGGGTTGTGGTATAATAGTGAGTATAGTGACTATGTAAGATGACACTGAGAGTCCTTGGCAGGGTTGTGGTATAATAGTGAGTATGGTGACTATGTAAGATGACACTGATAGTCCGTGGCAGGGTTGTGGTATAATAGTGAGTATGGTGACTATGTAAGATGACACTGATAGTCCGTTGCAGGGTTGTGGTATAATAGTGAGTATGGTGACTATGTAAGATGACACTGATAGTCCGTGGCAGGGTTGTGGTATAATAGTGAGTATGGTGACTATGTAAGATGACACTGATAGTCCGTGGCAGGGTTGTGGTATAATAGTAAGTTTAGTGACTATGTAAGATGACACTGATAGTCCGTGGCAGGGTTGTGGTATAATAGTAAGTATAGTGACTATGTAAGATGACACTGATAGTCCGTGGCAGGGTTGTGGTATAATAGTAAGTTTAGTGACTATGTAAGATGACACTGATAGTCCGTGGCAGGGTTGTGGTATAATAGTGAGTATGGTGACTATGTAAGATGACACTGATAGTCCGTGGCAGGGTTGTGGTATAATAGTGAGTATGGTGACTATGTAAGATGACACTGATAGTCCGTGGCAGGGTTGTGGTATAATAGTGAGTATGGTGACTATGTAAGATGACACTGATAGTCCGTGGCAGGGTTGTGGTATAATAGTGAGTATGGTGACTATGTAAGATGACACTGATAGTCCGTGGCAGGGTTGTGGTATAATAGTAAGTATAGTGACTATGTAAGATGACACTGATAGTCCGTGGCAGGGTTGTGGTATAATAGTGAGTATAGTGACTATGTAAGATGACACTGATAGTCCGTGGCAGGGTTGTGGTATAATAGTGAGTATGGTGACTATGTAAGATGACACTGATAGTCCGTGGCAGGGTTGTGGTATAATAGTGAGTATGGTGACTATGTAAGATGGCACTGATAGTCCGTGGCAGGGTTGTGGTATAATAGTGAGTATAGTGACTATGTAAGATGACACTGATAGTCCGTGGCAGGGTTGTGGTATAATAGTGAGTATGGTGACTATGTAAGATGACACTGATAGTCAGTGGCAGGGTTGTGGTATAATAGTAAGTATAGTGACTATGTAAGATGACACTGAGAGTCCGTGTCAGGATTGTGGTATAATAGTGAGTATAGTGACTATGTAAGATGACACTGATAGTCCGTGGCAGGGTTGTGGTATAATAGTAAGTATAGTGACTATGTAAGATGACACTGAGAGTCTGTGGCAGGGTTGTGGTATAATAGTAAGTATAGTGACTATGTAAGATGACACTGATAGTCCGTGGCAGGGTTGTGGTATAATAGTGAATATAGTGACTATGTAAGATGACACTGATAGTCCGTGGCAGGGTTGTGGTATAATAGTAAGTATAGTGACTATGTAAGATGACACTGAGAGTCCGTGGCAGGGTTGTGGTATAATAGTAAGTATAGTGACTATGTAAGATGACACTGAGAGTCCGTTGCAGGGTTGTGGTATAATAGTGAGTATGGTGACTATGTAAGATGACACTGAGAGTCCGTGGCAGGGTTGTGGTATAATAGTGAGTATGGTGACTATATAAGATGACACTGAGAGTCCGTTGCAGGGTTGTGGTATAATAGTAAGTATAGTGACTATGTAAGATGACACTGATAGTCCGTGGCAGGGTTGTGGTATAATAGTAAGTATAGTGACTATGTAAGATGACACTGAGAGTCTGTGGCAGGGTTGTGGTATAATAGTGAGTATGGTGACTATATAAGATGACAATGATAGTCCGTGGCAGGGTTGTGGTATAATAGTGAGTATGGTGACTATGTAAGATGACACTGAGAGTCTGTGGCAGGGTTGTGGTATAATAGTGAGTATGGTGACTATGTAAGATGACACTGATAGTCCGTTGCAGGGTTGTGGTATAATAGTGAGTATGGTGACTATGTAAGATGACACTGATAGTCCGTGGCAGGGTTGTGGTATAATAGTGAGTATGGTGACTATGTAAGATGACACTGATAGTCCGTTGCAGGGTTGTGGTATAATAGTGAGTATGGTGACTATGTAAGATGACACTGAGAGTCTGTGGCAGGGTTGTGGTATAATAGTGAGTATGGTGACTATGTAAGATGACACTGATAGTCCGTGGCAGGGTTGTGGTATAATAGTAAGTATAGTGACTATGTAAGATGACACTGAGAGTCCGTGGCAGGGTTGTGGTATAATAGTAAGTATAGTGACTATGTAAGATGACACTGAGAGTCCGTTGCAGGGTTGTGGTATAATAGTGAGTATGGTGACTATGTAAGATGACACTGAGAGTCCGTGGCAGGGTTGTGGTATAATAGTGAGTATGGTGACTATATAAGATGACACTGAGAGTCCGTTGCAGGGTTGTGGTATAATAGTAAGTATAGTGACTATGTAAGATGACACTGATAGTCCGTGGCAGGGTTGTGGTATAATAGTAAGTATAGTGACTATGTAAGATGACACTGAGAGTCTGTGGCAGGGTTGTGGTATACTAGTGACTATGTAAGATGACACTGAGAGTCCGTGGCAGGGTTGTGGTATAATAGTGAGTATAGTGACTATGTAAGATGACACTGAGAGTCTGTGGCAGGGTTGTGGTATAATAGTGAGTATAGTGACTATGTAAGATGACACTGAGAGTCCGTGGCAGGGTTGTGGTATAATAGTAAGTATAGTGACTATGTAAGATGACACTGAGAGTCTGTGGCAGGGTTGTGGTATAATAGTGACTATGTAAGATGACACTGAGAGTCTGTGGCAGGGTTGTGGTATAATAGTGACTATGTAAGATGACACTGAGAGTCCATGGCAGGGTTGTGGTATAATAGTGAGTATAGTGACTATGTAAGATGACACTGATAGTCTGTGGCAGGGTTGTGGTATAATAGTAAGTATAGTGACTATGTAAGATGACACTGAGAGTCTGTGGCAGGGTTGTGGTATACTAGTGACTATGTAAGATGACACTGAGAGTCCGTGGCAGGGTTGTGGTATAATAGTAAGTATAGTGACTATGTAAGATGACACTGATAGTCCGTGGCAGGGTTGTGGTATAATAGTAAGTATGGTGACTATGTAAGATGACACTGAGAGTCTGTGGCAGGGTTGTGGTATAATAGTGAGTATGGTGACTATGTAAGATGACACTGATAGTCCGTGGCAGGGTTGTGGTATAATAGTGAGTATGGTGACTATGTAAGATGACACTGATAGTCCGTTGCAGGGTTGTGGTATAATAGTGAGTATGGTGACTATGTAAGATGACACTGATAGTCCGTGGCAGGGTTGTGGTATAATAGTAAGTATAGTGACTATGTAAGATGACACTGATAGTCCGTGGCAGGGTTGTGGTATAATAGTAAGTTTAGTGACTATGTAAGATGACACTGATAGTCCGTGGCAGGGTTGTGGTATAATAGTGAGTATGGTGACTATGTAAGATGACACTGATAGTCCGTGGCAGGGTTGTGGTATAATAGTGAGTATGGTGACTATGTAAGATGACACTGATAGTCCGTGGCAGGGTTGTGGTATAATAGTGAGTATGGTGACTATGTAAGATGACACTGATAGTCCGTGGCAGGGTTGTGGTATAATAGTGAGTATGGTGACTATGTAAGATGACACTGATAGTCCGTGGCAGGGTTGTGGTATAATAGTAAGTATAGTGACTATGTAAGATGACACTGATAGTCCGTGGCAGGGTTGTGGTATAATAGTGAGTATAGTGACTATGTAAGATGACACTGATAGTCCGTGGCAGGGTTGTGGTATAATAGTGAGTATGGTGACTATGTAAGATGACACTGATAGTCCGTGGCAGGGTTGTGGTATAATAGTGAGTATGGTGACTATGTAAGATGGCACTGATAGTCCGTGGCAGGGTTGTGGTATAATAGTGAGTATAGTGACTATGTAAGATGACACTGATAGTCCGTGGCAGGGTTGTGGTATAATAGTGAGTATGGTGACTATGTAAGATGACACTGATAGTCAGTGGCAGGGTTGTGGTATAATAGTAAGTATAGTGACTATGTAAGATGACACTGAGAGTCCGTGTCAGGATTGTGGTATAATAGTGAGTATAGTGACTATGTAAGATGACACTGATAGTCCGTGGCAGGGTTGTGGTATAATAGTAAGTATAGTGACTATGTAAGATGACACTGAGAGTCTGTGGCAGGGTTGTGGTATAATAGTAAGTATAGTGACTATGTAAGATGACACTGATAGTCCGTGGCAGGGTTGTGGTATAATAGTGAATATAGTGACTATGTAAGATGACACTGATAGTCCGTGGCAGGGTTGTGGTATAATAGTAAGTATAGTGACTATGTAAGATGACACTGAGAGTCCGTGGCAGGGTTGTGGTATAATAGTAAGTATAGTGACTATGTAAGATGACACTGAGAGTCCGTTGCAGGGTTGTGGTATAATAGTGAGTATGGTGACTATGTAAGATGACACTGAGAGTCCGTGGCAGGGTTGTGGTATAATAGTGAGTATGGTGACTATATAAGATGACACTGAGAGTCCGTTGCAGGGTTGTGGTATAATAGTAAGTATAGTGACTATGTAAGATGACACTGATAGTCCGTGGCAGGGTTGTGGTATAATAGTAAGTATAGTGACTATGTAAGATGACACTGAGAGTCTGTGGCAGGGTTGTGGTATAATAGTGAGTATGGTGACTATATAAGATGACAATGATAGTCCGTGGCAGGGTTGTGGTATAATAGTGAGTATGGTGACTATGTAAGATGACACTGAGAGTCTGTGGCAGGGTTGTGGTATAATAGTGAGTATGGTGACTATGTAAGATGACACTGATAGTCCGTTGCAGGGTTGTGGTATAATAGTGAGTATGGTGACTATGTAAGATGACACTGATAGTCCGTGGCAGGGTTGTGGTATAATAGTGAGTATGGTGACTATGTAAGATGACACTGATAGTCCGTTGCAGGGTTGTGGTATAATAGTGAGTATGGTGACTATGTAAGATGACACTGAGAGTCTGTGGCAGGGTTGTGGTATAATAGTGAGTATGGTGACTATGTAAGATGACACTGATAGTCCGTGGCAGGGTTGTGGTATAATAGTGAGTATGGTGACTATGTAAGATGACACTGATAGTCCGTGGCAGGGTTGTGGTATAATAGTAAGTATAGTGACTATGTAAGATGACACTGAGAGTCCGTGGCAGGGTTGTGGTATAATAGTAAGTATAGTGACTATGTAAGATGACACTGAGAGTCCGTTGCAGGGTTGTGGTATAATAGTGAGTATGGTGACTATGTAAGATGACACTGAGAGTCCGTGGCAGGGTTGTGGTATAATAGTGAGTATGGTGACTATATAAGATGACACTGAGAGTCCGTTGCAGGGTTGTGGTATAATAGTAAGTATAGTGACTATGTAAGATGACACTGATAGTCCGTGGCAGGGTTGTGGTATAATAGTAAGTATAGTGACTATGTAAGATGACACTGAGAGTCTGTGGCAGGGTTGTGGTATACTAGTGACTATGTAAGATGACACTGAGAGTCCGTGGCAGGGTTGTGGTATAATAGTGAGTATAGTGACTATGTAAGATGACACTGAGAGTCTGTGGCAGGGTTGTGGTATAATAGTGAGTATAGTGACTATGTAAGATGACACTGAGAGTCCGTGGCAGGGTTGTGGTATAATAGTAAGTATAGTGACTATGTAAGATGACACTGAGAGTCTGTGGCAGGGTTGTGGTATAATAGTGACTATGTAAGATGACACTGAGAGTCCATGGCAGGGTTGTGGTATAATAGTGAGTATAGTGACTATGTAAGATGACACTGATAGTCTGTGGCAGGGTTGTGGTATAATAGTAAGTATAGTGACTATGTAAGATGACACTGAGAGTCTGTGGCAGGGTTGTGGTATACTAGTGACTATGTAAGATGACACTGAGAGTCCGTGGCAGGGTTGTGGTATAATAGTAAGTATAGTGACTATGTAAGATGACACTGATAGTCCGTGGCAGGGTTGTGGTATAATAGTAAGTATGGTGACTATGTAAGATGACACTGAGAGTCTGTGGCAGGGTTGTGGTATAATAGTGAGTATGGTGACTATGTAAGATTACACTGATAGTCCGTTGCAGGGTTGTGGTATAATAGTGAGTATGGTGACTATGTAAGATGACACTGAGAGTCCGTGGCAGGGTTGTGGTATAATAGTAAGTATAGTGACTATGTAAGATGACACTGAGAGTCCGTGGCAGGGTTGTGGTATAATAGTGAGTATGGTGACTATGTAAGATGACAATGATAGTCCGTGGCAGGGTTGTGGTATAATAGTGAGTATGGTGACTATATAAGATGACACTGAGAGTCCGTTGCAGGGTTGTGGTATAATAGTGAGTATGGTGACTATATAAGATGACACTGAGAGTCCGTTGCAGGGTTGTTGTATAATAGTGAGTATGGTGACTATGTAAGATGACACTGATAGTCCGTTGCAGGGTTGTGGTATAATAGTGAGTATGGTGACTATGTAAGATGACACTGATAGTCCGTGGCAGGGTTGTGGTATAATAGTGAGTATGGTGACTATGTAAGATGACACTGAGAGTCTGTGGCAGGGTTGTGGTATAATAGTGAGTATGGTGACTATGTAAGATGACACTGATAGTCCGTGGCAGGGTTGTGGTATAATAGTGAGTATGGTGACTATGTAAGATGACACTGAGAGTCTGTGGCAGGGTTGTGGTATAATAGTGAGTATGGTGACTATGTAAGATGACACTGATAGTCCGTGGCAGGGTTGTGGTATAATAGTGAGTATGGTGACTATGTAAGATGACACTGAGAGTCTGTGGCAGGGTTGTGGTATAATAGTGAGTATGGTGACTATGTAAGATGACACTGATAGTCCGTTGCAGGGTTGTGGTATAATAGTGAGTATGGTGACTATGTAAGATGACACTGATAGTCCGTGGCAGGATTGTGGTATAATAGTAAGTATAGTGACTATGTAAGATGACACTGAGAGTCCGTGGCAGGGTTGTGGTATAATAGTAAGTATAGTGACTATGTAAGATGACACTGAGAGTCTGTGGCAGGGTTGTGGTATAATAGTGAGTATGGTGACTATGTAAGATGACACTGAGAGTCTGTGGCAGGGTTGTGGTATAATAGTGAGTATGGTGACTATGTAAGATGACACTGATAGTCCGTGGCAGGGTTGTGGTATAATAGTGAGTATGGTGACTATGTAAGATGACACTGATAGTCCGTGGCAGGGTTGTGGTATAATAGTAAGTATAGTGACTATGTAAGATGACACTGAGAGTCTGTGGCAGGGTTGTGGTATAAAAGTGAGTATGGTGACTATGTAAGATGACACTGAGAGTCTGTGGCAGGGTTGTGGTATAATAGTGAGTATGGTGACTATGTAAGATGACACTGAGAGTCCGTGGCATGGTTGTGGTATAATAGTAAGTTTAGTGACTATGTAAGATGACACTGAGAGTCTGTGGCAGGGTTGTGGTATAATAGTGAGTATGGTGACTATGTAAGATGACACTGAGAGTCTGTGGCAGGGTTGTGGTATAATAGTGAGTATGGTGACTATGTAAGATGACACTGAGAGTCTGTGGCAGGGTTGTGGTATAATAGTGAGTATGGTGACTATGTAAGATGACACTGATAGTCCGTGGCAGGGTTGTGGTATAATAGTAAGTATAGTGACTATGTAAGATGACACTGAGAGTCTGTGGCAGGGTTGTGGTATAATAGTAAGTATAGTGACTATGTAAGATGACACTGAGAGTCTGTGGCAGGGTTGTGGTATAATAGTGAGTATGGTGACTATGTAAGATGACACTGAGAGTCTGTGGCAGGGTTGTGGTATAATAGTGAGTATGGTGACTATGTAAGATGACACTGATAGTCCGTGGCAGGGTTGTGGTATAATAGTGAGTATGGTGACTATGTAAGATGACACTGATAGTCCGTGGCAGGGTTGTGGTATAATAGTAAGTATAGTGACTATGTAAGATGACACTGAGAGTCTGTGGCAGGGTTGTGGTATAATAGTAAGTATAGTGACTATGTAAGATGACACTGAGAGTCCGTGGCAGGGTTGTGGTATAATAGTAAGTTTAGTGACTATGTAAGATGACACTGAGAGTCTGTGGCAGGGTTGTGTTATAATAGTGAGTATGGTGACTATGTAAGATGACACTGAGAGTCCGTGGCAGGGTTGTGGTATAATAGTGAGTATAGTGACTATGTAAGATGACACTGAGAGTCTGTGGCAGGGTTGTGGTATAATAGTGAGTATAGTGACTATGTAAGATGACACTGAGAGTCCGTGGCAGGGTTGTGGTATAATAGTAAGTATAGTGACTATGTAAGATGACACTGAGAGTCTGTGGCAGGGTTGTGGTATAATAGTGACTATGTAAGATGACACTGAGAGTCCATGGCAGGGTTGTGGTATAATAGTGAGTATAGTGACTATGTAAGATGACACTGATAGTCTGTGGCAGGGTTGTGGTATAATAGTAAGTATAGTGACTATGTAAGATGACACTGAGAGTCTGTGGCAGGGTTGTGGTATACTAGTGACTATGTAAGATGACACTGAGAGTCCGTGGCAGGGTTGTGGTATAATAGTAAGTATAGTGACTATGTAAGATGACACTGATAGTCCGTGGCAGGGTTGTGGTATAATAGTAAGTATGGTGACTATGTAAGATGACACTGAGAGTCTGTGGCAGGGTTGTGGTATAATAGTGAGTATGGTGACTATGTAAGATGACACTGATAGTCCGTGGCAGGGTTGTGGTATAATAGTGAGTATGGTGACTATGTAAGATGACACTGATAGTCCGTTGCAGGGTTGTGGTATAATAGTGAGTATGGTGACTATGTAAGATGACACTGATAGTCCGTGGCAGGGTTGTGGTATAATAGTAAGTTTAGTGACTATGTAAGATGACACTGATAGTCCGTGGCAGGGTTGTGGTATAATAGTAAGTATAGTGACTATGTAAGATGACACTGATAGTCCGTGGCAGGGTTGTGGTATAATAGTAAGTTTAGTGACTATGTAAGATGACACTGATAGTCCGTGGCAGGGTTGTGGTATAATAGTGAGTATGGTGACTATGTAAGATGACACTGATAGTCCGTGGCAGGGTTGTGGTATAATAGTGAGTATGGTGACTATGTAAGATGACACTGATAGTCCGTGGCAGGGTTGTGGTATAATAGTGAGTATGGTGACTATGTAAGATGACACTGATAGTCCGTGGCAGGGTTGTGGTATAATAGTGAGTATGGTGACTATGTAAGATGACACTGATAGTCCGTGGCAGGGTTGTGGTATAATAGTAAGTATAGTGACTATGTAAGATGACACTGATAGTCCGTGGCAGGGTTGTGGTATAATAGTGAGTATAGTGACTATGTAAGATGACACTGATAGTCCGTGGCAGGGTTGTGGTATAATAGTGAGTATGGTGACTATGTAAGATGACACTGATAGTCCGTGGCAGGGTTGTGGTATAATAGTGAGTATGGTGACTATGTAAGATGGCACTGATAGTCCGTGGCAGGGTTGTGGTATAATAGTGAGTATAGTGACTATGTAAGATGACACTGATAGTCCGTGGCAGGGTTGTGGTATAATAGTGAGTATGGTGACTATGTAAGATGACACTGATAGTCAGTGGCAGGGTTGTGGTATAATAGTAAGTATAGTGACTATGTAAGATGACACTGAGAGTCCGTGTCAGGATTGTGGTATAATAGTGAGTATAGTGACTATGTAAGATGACACTGATAGTCCGTGGCAGGGTTGTGGTATAATAGTAAGTATAGTGACTATGTAAGATGACACTGAGAGTCTGTGGCAGGGTTGTGGTATAATAGTAAGTATAGTGACTATGTAAGATGACACTGATAGTCCGTGGCAGGGTTGTGGTATAATAGTGAATATAGTGACTATGTAAGATGACACTGATAGTCCGTGGCAGGGTTGTGGTATAATAGTAAGTATAGTGACTATGTAAGATGACACTGAGAGTCCGTGGCAGGGTTGTGGTATAATAGTAAGTATAGTGACTATGTAAGATGACACTGAGAGTCCGTTGCAGGGTTGTGGTATAATAGTGAGTATGGTGACTATATAAGATGACACTGAGAGTCCGTTGCAGGGTTGTGGTATAATAGTAAGTATAGTGACTATGTAAGATGACACTGATAGTCCGTGGCAGGGTTGTGGTATAATAGTAAGTATAGTGACTATGTAAGATGACACTGAGAGTCTGTGGCAGGGTTGTGGTATAATAGTGAGTATGGTGACTATATAAGATGACAATGATAGTCCGTGGCAGGGTTGTGGTATAATAGTGAGTATGGTGACTATGTAAGATGACACTGAGAGTCTGTGGCAGGGTTGTGGTATAATAGTGAGTATGGTGACTATGTAAGATGACACTGATAGTCCGTGGCAGGGTTGTGGTATAATAGTGAGTATGGTGACTATGTAAGATGACACTGATAGTCCGTGGCAGGGTTGTGGTATAATAGTGAGTATGGTGACTATGTAAGATGACACTGATAGTCCGTTGCAGGGTTGTGGTATAATAGTGAGTATGGTGACTATGTAAGATGACACTGAGAGTCTGTGGCAGGGTTGTGGTATAATAGTGAGTATGGTGACTATGTAAGATGACACTGATAGTCCGTGGCAGGGTTGTGGTATAATAGTGAGTATGGTGACTATGTAAGATGACACTGATAGTCCGTGGCAGGGTTGTGGTATAATAGTAAGTATAGTGACTATGTAAGATGACACTGAGAGTCCGTGGCAGGGTTGTGGTATAATAGTAAGTATAGGGACTATGTAAGATGACACTGAGAGTCCGTTGCAGGGTTGTGGTATAATAGTGAGTATGGTGACTATGTAAGATGACACTGAGAGTCCGTGGCAGGGTTGTGGTATAATAGTGAGTATGGTGACTATATAAGATGACACTGAGAGTCCGTTGCAGGGTTGTGGTATAATAGTAAGTATAGTGACTATGTAAGATGACACTGATAGTCCGTGGCAGGGTTGTGGTATAATAGTAAGTATAGTGACTATGTAAGATGACACTGAGAGTCTGTGGCAGGGTTGTGGTATACTAGTGACTATGTAAGATGACACTGAGAGTCCGTGGCAGGGTTGTGGTATAATAGTGAGTATAGTGACTATGTAAGATGACACTGAGAGTCTGTGGCAGGGTTGTGGTATAATAGTGAGTATAGTGACTATGTAAGATGACACTGAGAGTCCGTGGCAGGGTTGTGGTATAATAGTAAGTATAGTGACTATGTAAGATGACACTGAGAGTCTGTGGCAGGGTTGTGGTATAATAGTGACTATGTAAGATGACACTGAGAGTCCATGGCAGGGTTGTGGTATAATAGTGAGTATAGTGACTATGTAAGATGACACTGATAGTCTGTGGCAGGGTTGTGGTATAATAGTAAGTATAGTGACTATGTAAGATGACACTGAGAGTCTGTGGCAGGGTTGTGGTATACTAGTGACTATGTAAGATGACACTGAGAGTCCGTGGCAGGGTTGTGGTATAATAGTAAGTATAGTGACTATGTAAGATGACACTGATAGTCCGTGGCAGGGTTGTGGTATAATAGTAAGTATGGTGACTATGTAAGATGACACTGAGAGTCTGTGGCAGGGTTGTGGTATAATAGTGAGTATGGTGACTATGTAAGATTACACTGATAGTCCGTTGCAGGGTTGTGGTATAATAGTGAGTATGGTGACTATGTAAGATGACACTGAGAGTCCGTGGCAGGGTTGTGGTATAATAGTAAGTATAGTGACTATGTAAGATGACACTGAGAGTCCGTGGCAGGGTTGTGGTATAATAGTGAGTATGGTGACTATGTAAGATGACAATGATAGTCCGTGGCAGGGTTGTGGTATAATAGTGAGTATGGTGACTATATAAGATGACACTGAGAGTCCGTTGCAGGGTTGTGGTATAATAGTGAGTATGGTGACTATATAAGATGACACTGAGAGTCCGTTGCAGGGTTGTTGTATAATAGTGAGTATGGTGACTATGTAAGATGACACTGATAGTCCGTTGCAGGGTTGTGGTATAATAGTGAGTATGGTGACTATGTAAGATGACACTGATAGTCCGTGGCAGGGTTGTGGTATAATAGTGAGTATGGTGACTATGTAAGATGACACTGAGAGTCTGTGGCAGGGTTGTGGTATAATAGTGAGTATGGTGACTATGTAAGATGACACTGATAGTCCGTGGCAGGGTTGTGGTATAATAGTGAGTATGGTGACTATGTAAGATGACACTGAGAGTCTGTGGCAGGGTTGTGGTATAATAGTGAGTATGGTGACTATGTAAGATGACACTGATAGTCCGTGGCAGGGTTGTGGTATAATAGTGAGTATGGTGACTATGTAAGATGACACTGAGAGTCTGTGGCAGGGTTGTGGTATAATAGTGAGTATGGTGACTATGTAAGATGACACTGATAGTCCGTTGCAGGGTTGTGGTATAATAGTGAGTATGGTGACTATGTAAGATGACACTGATAGTCCGTGGCAGGGTTGTGGTATAATAGTAAGTATAGTGACTATGTAAGATGACACTGAGAGTCCGTGGCAGGGTTGTGGTATAATAGTAAGTATAGTGACTATGTAAGATGACACTGAGAGTCTGTGGCAGGGTTGTGGTATAATAGTGAGTATGGTGACTATGTAAGATGACACTGAGAGTCTGTGGCAGGGTTGTGGTATAATAGTGAGTATGGTGACTATGTAAGATGACACTGATAGTCCGTGGCAGGGTTGTGGTATAATAGTGAGTATGGTGACTATGTAAGATGACACTGATAGTCCGTGGCAGGGTTGTGGTATAATAGTAAGTATAGTGACTATGTAAGATGACACTGAGAGTCTGTGGCAGGGTTGTGGTATAAAAGTGAGTATGGTGACTATGTAAGATGACACTGAGAGTCTGTGGCAGGGTTGTGGTATAATAGTGAGTATGGTGACTATGTAAGATGACACTGAGAGTCCGTGGCATGGTTGTGGTATAATAGTAAGTTTAGTGACTATGTAAGATGACACTGAGAGTCTGTGGCAGGGTTGTGGTATAATAGTGAGTATGGTGACTATGTAAGATGACACTGAGAGTCTGTGGCAGGGTTGTGGTATAATAGTGAGTATGGTGACTATGTAAGATGACACTGAGAGTCTGTGGCAGGGTTGTGGTATAATAGTGAGTATGGTGACTATGTAAGATGACACTGATAGTCCGTGGCAGGGTTGTGGTATAATAGTAAGTATAGTGACTATGTAAGATGACACTGAGAGTCTGTGGCAGGGTTGTGGTATAATAGTAAGTATAGTGACTATGTAAGATGACACTGAGAGTCTGTGGCAGGGTTGTGGTATAATAGTGAGTATGGTGACTATGTAAGATGACACTGATAGTCCGTGGCAGGGTTGTGGTATAATAGTAAGTATAGTGACTATGTAAGATGACACTGAGAGTCTGTGGCAGGGTTGTGGTATAATAGTAAGTATAGTGACTATGTAAGATGACACTGAGAGTCCGTGGCAGGGTTGTGGTATAATAGTAAGTTTAGTGACTATGTAAGATGACACTGAGAGTCTGTGGCAGGGTTGTGGTATAATAGTGAGTATGGTGACTATGTAAGATGACACTGAGAGTCTGTGGCAGGGTTGTGGTATAATAGTGAGTATGGTGACTATGTAAGATGACACTGAGAGTCTGTGGCAGGGTTGTGGTATAATAGTGAGTATGGTGACTATGTAAGATGACACTGATAGTCCGTGGCAGGGTTGTGGTATAATAGTAAGTATAGTGACTATGTAAGATGACACTGAGAGTCTGTGGCAGGGTTGTGGTATAATAGTGAGTATGGTGACTATGTAAGATGACACTGAGAGTCTGTGGCAGGGTTGTGGTATAATAGTGAGTATGGTGACTATGTAAGATGACACTGATAGTCCGTGGCAGGGTTGTGGTATAATAGTGAGTATGGTGACTATGTAAGATGACACTGATAGTCCGTGGCAGGGTTGTGGTATAATAGTAAGTATAGTGACTATGTAAGATGACACTGAGAGTCTGTGGCAGGGTTGTGGTATAAAAGTGAGTATGGTGACTATGTAAGATGACACTGAGAGTCTGTGGCAGGGTTGTGGTATAATAGTGAGTATGGTGACTATGTAAGATGACACTGATAGTCCGTGGCAGGGTTGTGGTATAATAGTGAGTATGGTGACTATGTAAGATGACACTGAGAGTCTGTGGCAGGGTTGTGGTATAATAGTGAGTATGGTGACTATGTAAGATGACACTGAGAGTCTGTGGCAGGGTTGTGGTATAATAGTGAGTATGGTGACTATGTAAGATGACACTGAGAGTCTGTGGCAGGGTTGTGGTATAATAGTGAGTATGGTGACTATGTAAGATGACACTGATAGTCCGTGGCAGGGTTGTGGTATAAAAGTGAGTATGGTGACTATGTAAGATGACACTGAGAGTCTGTGGCAGGGTTGTGGTATAATAGTGAGTATAGTGACTATGTAAGATGACACTGATAGTCTGTGGCAGGGTTGTGGTATAATAGTAAGTATAGTGACTATGTAAGATGACACTGAGAGTCTGTGGCAGGGTTGTGGTATACTAGTGACTATGTAAGATGACACTGAGAGTCCGTGGCAGGGTTGTGGTATAATAGTGAGTATGGTGACTATGTAAGATGACACTGATAGTCCGTGGCAGGGTTGTGGTATAATAGTGAGTATGGTGACTATGTAAGATGACACTGAGAGTCTGTGGCAGGGTTGTGGTATAATAGTGAGTATGGTGACTATGTAAGATGACACTGATAGTCCGTGGCAGGGTTGTGGTATAATAGTGAGTATGGTGACTATGTAAGATGACACTGAGAGTCTGTGGCAGGGTTGTGGTATAATAGTGAGTATGGTGACTATGTAAGATGACACTGATAGTCCGTTGCAGGGTTGTGGTATAATAGTGAGTATGGTGACTATGTAAGATGACACTGATAGTCCGTGGCAGGGTTGTGGTATAATAGTAAGTATAGTGACTATGTAAGATGACACTGAGAGTCCGTGGCAGGGTTGTGGTATAATAGTAAGTATAGTGACTATGTAAGATGACACTGAGAGTCTGTGGCAGGGTTGTGGTATAATAGTGAGTATGGTGACTATGTAAGATGACACTGAGAGTCTGTGGCAGGGTTGTGGTATAATAGTGAGTATGGTGACTATGTAAGATGACACTGATAGTCCGTGGCAGGGTTGTGGTATAATAGTGAGTATGGTGACTATGTAAGATGACACTGATAGTCCGTGGCAGGGTTGTGGTATAATAGTAAGTATAGTGACTATGTAAGATGACACTGAGAGTCTGTGGCAGGGTTGTGGTATAAAAGTGAGTATGGTGACTATGTAAGATGACACTGAGAGTCCGTGGCAGGGTTGTGGTATAATAGTGAGTATGGTGACTATGTAAGATGACACTGATAGTCCGTGGCAGGGTTGTGGTATAATAGTAAGTATAGTGACTATGTAAGATGACACTGAGAGTCTGTGGCAGGGTTGTGGTATAATAGTGAGTATGGTGACTATGTAAGATGACACTGATAGTCCGTGGCAGGGTTGTGGTATAATAGTGAGTATGGTGACTATGTAAGATGACACTGATAGTCCGTGGCAGGGTTGTGGTATAATAGTAAGTATAGTGACTATGTAAGATGACACTGAGAGTCTGTGGCAGGGTTGTGGTATAATAGTGAGTATGGTGACTATGTAAGATGACACTGAGAGTCCGTGGCAGGGTTGTGGTATAATAGTAAGTTTAGTGACTATGTAAGATGACACTGAGAGTCTGTGGCAGGGTTGTGGTATAATAGTGAGTATGGTGACTATGTAAGATGACACTGAGAGTCTGTGGCAGGGTTGTGGTATAATAGTGAGTATGGTGACTATGTAAGATGACACTGAGAGTCTGTGGCAGGGTTGTGGTATAATAGTGAGTATGGTGACTATGTAAGATGACACTGATAGTCCGTGGCAGGGTTGTGGTATAATAGTAAGTATAGTGACTATGTAAGATGACACTGAGAGTCTGTGGCAGGGTTGTGGTATAATAGTAAGTATAGTGACTATGTAAGATGACACTGAGAGTCTGTGGCAGGGTTGTGGTATAATAGTGAGTATGGTGACTATGTAAGATGACACTGAGAGTCTGTGGCAGGGTTGTGGTATAATAGTGAGTATGGTGACTATGTAAGATGACACTGATAGTCCGTGGCAGGGTTGTGGTATAATAGTGAGTATGGTGACTATGTAAGATGACACTGATAGTCCGTGGCAGGGTTGTGGTATAATAGTAAGTATAGTGACTATGTAAGATGACACTGAGAGTCTGTGGCAGGGTTGTGGTATAATAGTAAGTATAGTGACTATGTAAGATGACACTGAGAGTCCGTGGCAGGGTTGTGGTATAATAGTAAGTTTAGTGACTATGTAAGATGACACTGAGAGTCTGTGGCAGGGTTGTGGTATAATAGTGAGTATGGTGACTATGTAAGATGACACTGAGAGTCTGTGGCAGGGTTGTGGTATAATAGTGAGTATGGTGACTATGTAAGATGACACTGAGAGTCTGTGGCAGGGTTGTGGTATAATAGTGAGTATGGTGACTATGTAAGATGACACTGATAGTCCGTGGCAGGGTTGTGGTATAATAGTAAGTATAGTGACTATGTAAGATGACACTGAGAGTCTGTGGCAGGGTTGTGGTATAATAGTGAGTATGGTGACTATGTAAGATGACACTGAGAGTCTGTGGCAGGGTTGTGGTATAATAGTGAGTATGGTGACTATGTAAGATGACACTGATAGTCCGTGGCAGGGTTGTGGTATAATAGTGAGTATGGTGACTATGTAAGATGACACTGATAGTCCGTGGCAGGGTTGTGGTATAATAGTGAGTATGGTGACTATGTAAGATGACACTGAGAGTCTGTGGCAGGGTTGTGGTATAATAGTGTGTATGGTGACTATGTAAGATGACACTGAGAGTCTGTGGCAGGGTTGTGGTATAAAAGTGAGTATGCTGACTATGTAAGATGACACTGAGAGTCTGTGGCAGGGTTGTGGTATAATAGTGAGTATGGTGACTATGTAAGATGACACTGATAGTCCGTGGCAGGGTTGTGGTATAATAGTGAGTATGGTGACTATGTAAGATGACACTGAGAGTCTGTGGCAGGGTTGTGGTATAATAGTGAGTATGGTGACTATGTAAGATGACACTGAGAGTCTGTGGCAGGGTTGTGGTATAATAGTGAGTATGGTGACTATGTAAGATGACACTGAGAGTCTGTGGCAGGGTTGTGGTATAATAGTGAGTATGGTGACTATGTAAGATGACACTGATAGTCCGTGGCAGGGTTGTGGTATAAAAGTGAGTATGGTGACTATGTAAGATGACACTGAGAGTCTGTGGCAGGGTTGTGGTATAATAGTGAGTATAGTGACTATGTAAGATGACACTGAGAGTCTGTGGCAGGGTTGTGGTATACTAGTGACTATGTAAGATGACACTGAGAGTCCGTGGCAGGGTTGTGGTATAATAGTAAGTATAGTGACTATGTAAGATGACACTGATAGTCCGTGGCAGGGTTGTGGTATAATAGTAAGTATGGTGACTATGTAAGATGACACTGAGAGTCTGTGGCAGGGTTGTGGTATAATAGTGAGTATGGTGACTATGTAAGATTACACTGATAGTCCGTTGCAGGGTTGTGGTATAATAGTGAGTATGGTGACTATGTAAGATGACACTGAGAGTCCGTGGCAGGGTTGTGGTATAATAGTAAGTATAGTGACTATGTAAGATGACACTGAGAGTCCGTGGCAGGGTTGTGGTATAATAGTGAGTATGGTGACTATGTAAGATGACAATGATAGTCCGTGGCAGGGTTGTGGTATAATAGTGAGTATGGTGACTATATAAGATGACACTGAGAGTCCGTTGCAGGGTTGTGGTATAATAGTGAGTATGGTGACTATATAAGATGACACTGAGAGTCCGTTGCAGGGTTGTTGTATAATAGTGAGTATGGTGACTATGTAAGATGACACTGATAGTCCGTTGCAGGGTTGTGGTATAATAGTGAGTATGGTGACTATGTAAGATGACACTGATAGTCCGTGGCAGGGTTGTGGTATAATAGTGAGTATGGTGACTATGTAAGATGACACTGAGAGTCTGTGGCAGGGTTGTGGTATAATAGTGAGTATGGTGACTATGTAAGATGACACTGATAGTCCGTTGCAGGGTTGTGGTATAATAGTGAGTATGGTGACTATGTAAGATGACACTGATAGTCCGTGGCAGGGTTGTGGTATAATAGTGAGTATGGTGACTATGTAAGATGACACTGATAGTCCGTTGCAGGGTTGTGGTATAATAGTGAGTATGGTGACTATGTAAGATGACACTGAGAGTCTGTGGCAGGGTTGTGGTATAATAGTGAGTATGGTGACTATGTAAGATGACACTGATAGTCCGTGGCAGGGTTGTGGTATAATAGTGAGTATGGTGACTATGTAAGATGACACTGATAGTCCGTGGCAGGGTTGTGGTATAATAGTGAGTATGGTGACTATGTAAGATGACACTGAGAGTCTGTGGCAGGGTTGTGGTATAATAGTGAGTATGGTGACTATGTAAGATGACACTGATAGTCCGTGGCAGGGTTGTGGTATAATAGTGAGTATGGTGACTATGTAAGATGACACTGAGAGTCTGTGGCAGGGTTGTGGTATAATAGTGAGTATGGTGACTATGTAAGATGACACTGATAGTCCGTTGCAGGGTTGTGGTATAATAGTGAGTATGGTGACTATGTAAGATGACACTGATAGTCCGTGGCAGGGTTGTGGTATAATAGTAAGTATAGTGACTATGTAAGATGACACTGAGAGTCTGTGGCAGGGTTGTGGTATAATAGTGAGTATGGTGACTATGTAAGATGACACTGATAGTCCGTGGCAGGGTTGTGGTATAATAGTGAGTATGGTGACTATGTAAGATGACACTGATAGTCCGTGGCAGGGTTGTGGTATAATAGTAAGTATAGTGACTATGTAAGATGACACTGAGAGTCTGTGGCAGGGTTGTGGTATAAAAGTGAGTATGGTGACTATGTAAGATGACACTGAGAGTCTGTGGCAGGGTTGTGGTATAATAGTGAGTATGGTGACTATGTAAGATGACACTGATAGTCCGTGGCAGGGTTGTGGTATAATAGTGAGTATGGTGACTATGTAAGATGACACTGAGAGTCTGTGGCAGGGTTGTGGTATAATAGTGAGTATGGTGACTATGTAAGATGACACTGAGAGTCTGTGGCAGGGTTGTGGTATAATAGTGAGTATGGTGACTATGTAAGATGACACTGAGAGTCTGTGGCAGGGTTGTGGTATAATAGTGAGTATGGTGACTATGTAAGATGACACTGAGAGTCCGTGGCAGGGTTGTGGTATAATAGTAAGTTTAGTGACTATGTAAGATGACACTGAGAGTCTGTGGCAGGGTTGTGGTATAATAGTGAGTATGGTGACTATGTAAGATGACACTGAGAGTCTGTGGCAGGGTTGTGGTATAATAGTGAGTATGGTGACTATGTAAGATGACACTGAGAGTCTGTGGCAGGGTTGTGGTATAATAGTGAGTATGGTGACTATGTAAGATGACACTGATAGTCCGTGGCAGGGTTGTGGTATAATAGTAAGTATAGTGACTATGTAAGATGACACTGAGAGTCTGTGGCAGGGTTGTGGTATAATAGTAAGTATAGTGACTATGTAAGATGACACTGAGAGTCTGTGGCAGGGTTGTGGTATAATAGTGAGTATGGTGACTATGTAAGATGACACTGAGAGTCTGTGGCAGGGTTGTGGTATAATAGTGAGTATGGTGACTATGTAAGATGACACTGATAGTCCGTGGCAGGGTTGTGGTATAATAGTGAGTATGGTGACTATGTAAGATGACACTGATAGTCCGTGGCAGGGTTGTGGTATAATAGTAAGTATAGTGACTATGTAAGATGACACTGAGTCTGTGGCAGGGTTGTGGTATAATAGTAAGTATAGTGACTATGTAAGATGACACTGAGAGTCCGTGGCAGGGTTGTGGTATAATAGTAAGTTTAGTGACTATGTAAGATGACACTGAGAGTCTGTGGCAGGGTTGTGGTATAATAGTGAGTATGGTGACTATGTAAGATGACACTGAGAGTCTGTGGCAGGGTTGTGGTATAATAGTGAGTATGGTGACTATGTAAGATGACACTGAGAGTCTGTGGCAGGGTTGTGGTATAATAGTGAGTATGGTGACTATGTAAGATGACACTGATAGTCCGTGGCAGGGTTGTGGTATAATAGTAAGTATAGTGACTATGTAAGATGACACTGAGAGTCTGTGGCAGGGTTGTGGTATAATAGTGAGTATGGTGACTATGTAAGATGACACTGAGAGTCCGTGGCAGGGTTGTGGTATAATAGTGAGTATGGTGACTATGTAAGATGACACTGATAGTCCGTGGCAGGGTTGTGGTATAATAGTGAGTATGGTGACTATGTAAGATGACACTGATAGTCCGTGGCAGGGTTGTGGTATAATAGTGAGTATGGTGACTATGTAAGATGACACTGAGAGTCTGTGGCAGGGTTGTGGTATAAAAGTGAGTATGGTGACTATGTAAGATGACACTGATAGTCCGTGGCAGGGTTGTGGTATAATAGTGAGTATGGTGACTATGTAAGATGACACTGAGAGTCCGTGGCAGGGTTGTGGTATAATAGTGAGTATGGTGACTATGTAAGATGACACTGAGAGTCTGTGGCAGGGTTGTGGTATAATAGTGAGTATGGTGACTATGTAAGATGACACTGAGAGTCTGTGGCAGGGTTGTGGTATAATAGTGAGTATGGTGACTATGTAAGATGACACTGAGAGTCTGTGGCAGGGTTGTGGTATAATAGTGAGTATGGTGACTATTTAAGATGACACTGATAGTCCGTGGCAGGGTTGTGGTATAATAGTGAGTATGGTGACTATGTAAGATGACACTGATAGTCCGTGGCAGGGTTGTGGTATAATAGTAAGTATAGTGACTATGTAAGATGACTGAGAGTCTGTGGCAGGGTTGTGGTATAAAAGTGAGTATGGTGACTATGTAAGATGACACTGAGAGTCTGTGGCAGGGTTGTGGTATAATAGTGAGTATGGTGACTATGTAAGATGACACTGATAGTCCGTGGCAGGGTTGTGGTATAATAGTGAGTATGGTGACTATGTAAGATGACACTGAGAGTCTGTGGCAGGGTTGTGGTATAATAGTGAGTATGGTGACTATGTAAGATGACACTGAGAGTCTGTGGCAGGGTTGTGGTATAATAGTGAGTATGGTGACTATGTAAGATGACACTGAGAGTCTGTGGCAGGGTTGTGGTATAATAGTGAGTATGGTGACTATGTAAGATGACACTGAGAGTCCGTGGCAGGGTTGTGGTATAATAGTAAGTTTAGTGACTATGTAAGATGACACTGAGAGTCTGTGGCAGGGTTGTGGTATAATAGTGAGTATGGTGACTATGTAAGATGACACTGAGAGTCTGTGGCAGGGTTGTGGTATAATAGTGAGTATGGTGACTATGTAAGATGACACTGAGAGTCTGTGGCAGGGTTGTGGTATAATAGTGAGTATGGTGACTATGTAAGATGACACTGATAGTCCGTGGCAGGGTTGTGGTATAATAGTAAGTATAGTGACTATGTAAGATGACACTGAGAGTCTGTGGCAGGGTTGTGGTATAATAGTGAGTATGGTGACTATGTAAGATGACACTGAGAGTCTGTGGCAGGGTTGTGGTATAATAGTGAGTATGGTGACTATGTAAGATGACACTGATAGTCCGTGGCAGGGTTGTGGTATAATAGTGAGTATGGTGACTATGTAAGATGACACTGATAGTACGTGGCAGGGTTGTGGTATAATAGTAAGTATAGTGACTATGTAAGATGACACTGAGAGTCTGTGGCAGGGTTGTGGTATAAAAGTGAGTATGGTGACTATGTAAGATGACACTGAGAGTCTGTGGCAGGGTTGTGGTATAATAGTGAGTATGGTGACTATGTAAGATGACACTGAGAGTCTGTGGCAGGGTTGTGGTATAATAGTGAGTATGGTGACTATGTAAGATGACACTGAGAGTCTGTGGCAGGGTTGTGGTATAATAGTGAGTATGGTGACTATGTAAGATGACACTGATAGTCCGTGGCAGGGTTGTGGTATAAAAGTGAGTATGGTGACTATGTAAGATGACACTGAGAGTCTGTGGCAGGGTTGTGGTATAATAGTGAGTATGGTGACTATGTAAGATGACACTGAGAGTCTGTGGCAGGGTTGTGGTATAATAGTAAGTATAGTGACTATGTAAGATAACACTGATAGTCCGTGGCAGGGTTGTGGTATAATAGTGAGTATGGTGACTATGTAAGATGACACTGAGAGTCTGTGGCAGGGTTGTGGTATAATAGTGAGTATGGTGACTATGTAAGATGACACTGAGAGTCTGTGGCAGGGTTGTGGTATAATAGTGAGTATGGTGACTATGTAAGATGACACTGAGAGTCTGTGGCAGGGTTGTGGTATAATAGTGAGTATGGTGACTATGTAAGATGACACTGATAGTCCGTGGCAGGGTTGTGGTATAAAAGTGAATATGGTGACTATGTAAGATGACACTGAGAGTCTGTGGCAGGGTTGTGGTATAATAGTGAGTATGGTGACTATGTAAGATTACACTGATAGTCCGTGGCAGGGTTGTGGTATAATAGTGAGTATGGTGACTATGTAAGATAACACTGAGAGTCTGTGGCAGGGTTGTGGTATAATAGTGAGTATGGTGACTATGTAAGATGACACTGAGAGTCTGTGGCAGGGTTGTGGTATAATAGTAAGTATAGTGACTATGTAAGATAACACTGAGAGTCCGTGGCAGGGTTGTGGTATAATAGTGAGTATGGTGACTATGTAAGATGACACTGAGAGTCTGTGGCAGGGTTTTGGTATAATAGTGAGTATGGTGACTATGTAAGATGACACTGAGAGTCTGTGGCAGGGTTGTGGTATAATAGTGAGTATGGTGACTATGTAAGATGACACTGAGAGTACGTGGCAGGGTTGTGGTATACTAGTGAGTATGGTGCTTATGTAAGATGACACTAAGAGTCCGTTGCAGGGTTGTGGTATAATAGTGAGTATGGTGACTATGTAAGATGACACTGATAGTCCGTGTCAGGGTTGTGGTATAATAGTGAGTATGGTGACTATGTAAGATGACACTGATAGTCCGTTGCAGGGTTGTGGTATAATACAGAGCAGTGTTTTGATAATTCTCTCTGTCTTTCTCTCCCTCCAGCTCAATATTTCCAGATCTAACAACAGCCGGTATGACTGTAATGAAATCTCCACCGCGGTACGATCCGTCCTCTTCCTATTTCTGTTTCATTCACTGTTTGTGAAGTGTCTATGTTTGATAAATTCCCATGTAGTGCCACACAAGTTTTCCTTAAAGTTTACTATAATTTCTGACCTCTGTACTCCATCACAACGTCTCTCATTTAAATCCCTCTATTCTGATCTCTCTCACTCTCTTTACATATTTGAGTCTCTTTGTATTTCTCTGTCCATCACTATACGTGTCTGTCTTGCAGTCTATCTCACTGTTTAATTTCTGTGTCTATCCGTCCACCATTCAGTGCTTGTGTGACAGACCGCCTGGCACCCGACCAGGTGCCTCTGCCAATCGATGCTCCTTAGTGCTCACCGAGTACTCCAAGCACTCCACCAGACACCATCAGCCTTGTAGTCACCACTTCCAGCGTTAGAGCTTGGTTAGGGTCTTGCTGTCCTCTACCCACCCTGGACCCCAGACCAGAATCTAGCTTCCAGTGGGTAGACCTCTCCTCCAAGAGAGTGTAGCAATATGCTCTTAAAAGAGCAAATGATTATATCTCAGGGGAGTATCATGATATAGCAATCCCCAGAGCAGATACAGCTCTTCCCCCATGAGACATGGCTCTGTATTGAGGGTAGGCAGGAACTCGTTTAATGGTAGCCACAACTGGCCTTTTATGCAAGTCCCCATGCAAGGGGCACTCTTCCTGGACGTGAGAGTAAACAATTACACAACCACATTGGCGCTCAGATCCAGGACACTCCCATACATAATCAGGTAATCCCTCCTCTGTACCTGGGAGATAATTGAGTCATGGACTGTACTAACTCAATTATCTCCAGGCAGAAAAACACACATTTTATTAAAACCCCCAAAATACATACAAAGCCCCCCACAAAAGTTACATCCCCTGATAGCCCTGATCTGGGTGACCAACATATCCAAAAATCACCCAAATCAGTTCAGGAGTTTCCTGGAAGTCATTTATTTGACCGACCGCACGCATGGTCCCATGCCTAAAACAGTTCCATAGAATCAGGGCTTGCGGTCGGTCTAGTTCGGTAGTTTTGAAAACTAACGAACTACCGAACAGAGTCAATGTTCTTATCCTGGAGCTTGTTCCCCTCAACCAGACGAACGATTTCACCGAACAGTGCCCCTCTGAAGTGTATAGAAACTAAAGCAGGCGATGATAGAAGTCCAGCGGTGTTCGGGAGTTTCTGTATCCGATATTAGTTCCATGAGATTCATGCCCAAACACCGCTGCCTGCGTTCATTCGAACAAGATGGAAGCCACCTCGTGGTTGTCCATAGGAATTGCGGCCACCCAGACGAACAATTAGAACACTGCGCTGAGAAGCGTTCCAAGGTGTTAATAGGTGTTAACAAGCTCCAGGGTGGTCCCTGGTTCGTGCGGTTGTTTGGCAGTCGAACGGGACAGTGTTAGAATAGGAGGGGAATACAAACTACCGAACAGAATAGCAAAAAGGCACGAACAAGGTCTTTTATGAGGCTTTTTGCATTGCCCGTAGTCCTGAAGCAGGAGGCTGCAAACCGGCTTCTCCAAGAACATGTGGCGAGGTTACTTTCAACACAGCTCGTCTGAAACTCTTATAACTAGTGTGTGATATACCCATTACTGTAAGTTTTAACACTGCAGAGCTCTGTGATACTCGTACACAACGCACATTACTGTGAGTGCAGCTCTGAGAAACTGATATACACTGCCCATTACTGTGAGTTTTATTACTGTGGAGCTCTGTGATACTGTCATACACTGCACATCACTGGGAGCTTTATTGCTGTGGAGCTCTGTGATACCGTCATACACACTGCACATTACCTCTGAGCTTTATTGCCGTGGAGCTCTGTGATACCGTCATACACTGCACATCACTGTGAACTTTATTGCTGTGGAGCTCTGTGATACTGTCATACACTGCACCTCACTGTGAACTTTATTGCTGTGGAGCTCTATGATACTCATACACTGCACATTACTGTGGGTTTTATTGCTGTGGAGCTCTGTGATACTGTCATACACTGCACCTCACTGTGAACTTTATTGCTGTGGAGCTCTGTGATACCATCATACACACTGCACATTACTGGGAGTTTTATTACTGTGGAGCTCTGTGATACCGTCATACACACTGCACATTACTGTGAGTTTTATTGCTGTGGAGCTCTGTCATACCGTTATACACACTGCACATTACTGGGAGTTTTATTGCTGTGGAGCTCTGTCATACCGTTATACACACTGCACATTACTGGGAGTTTTATTGCTGTGGAGCTCTGTCATACCGTCATACACACTGCACATTACTGTGAGTGTTGTTGCTGTAGAGCTCTGTGATACTCATACACTGCACATCACTGAGCTTTATTGCTGTGGAGCTCTGTGATACCATCATACACTCACATTACTGTGAGCTTTATTGCTGTGGAGCTCTGTGATACCATCATACACTCACATTACTGTGTGTTTCATGCTAGATATCCTTTTAATACAAATGAGAGACTGTTATTTTGCTGGACTGTCCCTCCAATTATAGAGACATGTGCTAGTGTTTGTCTTTCGATGTCTGTATGTCTCGCCCGTTGATGATGCTCTCTGTAATTAATGTTTTCCTTTATATATCTGTATTCCAGGCCGTACTTCTAGCGGATATTTTACCCACATTGATTATCAAGTTCTCGGCTCCGCTGTACATCCACCGGATTCCGTACAAGTGAGACATACAGAAAGAGAGATTGTCTGCTCCCTGTTGCTGGGTATCTGAATTTTTGCTGTCATAGAGCGCCATTTACACTGTCTCAGAGTCACATATTGTCAGTCTGTGACAGTCACAGTGTTGCTATCTGTGTCCTCAGTTAAAATGTGTGTCTCTTACATTAGCATGATGTTTGTGTCTGTCTCCCACTTATAGGGTGTCTCTCATTTACTCCCAGTCACAGGCTGTCTGTCTCTTAGTCACATGCTCTTTGTCTTGATTTTCACTTCCACAGTGTCCATTTCGGACTCTCTGTTAACCGGTGTCTGTCTATAGACAGGGCTCCCTGACGGCGCCCCCGGCCACAGTTACAGGCTGTCTCTTGCTGTCTCTCTCTGTCTCACAGTTAAAGGGTGTCTCTCTCTGTCTCACAGTTACAGGGTGTCTCTGTGCATTCTCACAGCTGCAGCAAGTTTTCTCATTGTCTCCTATTCCACACAAATCTCTGTGAGCCTTCTCGGTGAGTCTCAAACCTGTACAAACATGTTTATATACCCTATGTGTCTCTATATACAGCTATTTGTACTCTGTGTGTGTCTCTATATACAGCTATGTGTACTGTGTGAATTTATATACAGCTCTACGTACTGTGTGTCTCTATATACAGCTATATGTACTCTGTGTGTGTCTATATACAGCTATATGTACTCTGTGTGTGTCTATATACAGCTATATGTACTTTTTGTCTCTATATACAGCTATATGTGCTCTGTGCGACTCTATATACAGCTATATGTACTCTGTGTGTGTCTATATACAGCTATATGTACTTTTTGTCTCTATATACAGCTATATGTGCTCTGTGCGACTCTATATACAGCTATATGTACTCTGTGTGTCTCTGTATACAGCTATATGTACTCTGTGTGTGTCTATATACAGCTATATGTACTCTGTGTGTCTCTGTATACAGCTATATGTACTCAGAGTACATATAGCTGTATATAGACACACAATATACATATAGCTGTATATAGAGACATACAGTGTGTCTATATACAGCTATATGTACTGTGTGTCTCTATATACAGCTATATGTGCTCTGAGTCTGTATACAGCTGTATGTGCTCTGTGTGTCTCTAATATACAGCTATATGTACTCTGACTCTATATACAGATATATGTGCTGTGTATGTCTGGAAATATTATGTACCTTGTGTAACGAACGCTGGTATAACAGCTACCTGTTCGTCTATTTTCTCCCGAACTGCCTAAGTGATTATAGCTCGCAGTTCAGGTGTTGGTTCGAACGATTCTCCATACGAATGACAGTCTCCCAAGTATATTCTCCCAGTAGACAGGTACCCAAACATCAGCCGAAACTAGATGAAGGGTGTAACAGGAATGATTTTAATGGGTGCCACACTGGCTTTTATGCAAGTCCCCATGCAAGGGGCACTCCCACATGGACCTTGTGGGTGACATGGACACAAAGGTTACAGCCAATAATAATAAAGTGACAAAGTGTGACACTCCCAATACAAACAGATAATGCCCTCCTCTCTGCCTGGAGATAATTGGGTCAGATAAAGTAATAACTCCATTATCTCCAGGCAGAAAAAAACAGATTTTTCACAATACTTGTAAAGTACCCCAAAACCCATGAAATCCCCACAATGATCTGATCACCAACATATCCAAAAATGTACCCAAATCACGGGTTTTGGAATTTTATGGAAGTCCAATTTTGACCGACCACACACGAGGCTCCTGCCCAGAAACAGTTCCATGAGTTTAGGCTGTGTGGCCGGTCTACTTCGAAAAGTCATAAAAACTGATAAATGCACGAACTGCACCCCCTGGCTTATAGTAGTGATTGTTCCCTTGGTTTGTGGGAACAAAACTACCGAACAGCGCTCTCCTGGCTGTTCGGGAAAAGGAAGCAGGCGTTCATACAGTTTGGAAAATGGAAAGAGAAAAAATCAGCGCTAGATTGCCACACAAGAAAATAATAATAGTAAGGCTGCAATCCTTAAAGGGGAGTCCCCTATAATCCCCTAATGATAAGAAATGATGCAAAATAGAACAAAAAAAGGTTGCGCCTAAAATATACAGTAAAACATATAAGAGTGTATATAATAAATAATATAAAATAATACAATTTAATATTAAATATTAAATGAAATATAAATGGATAATTGGCAATAGTCCAAAGCACTTATCATAAGTCCATAATGGTAGATGCCATGTATAAGAACAGGGATCCTGAGGCGTAAAATGGGGTGTGTCTTCACAAAGGTGTCCTTGAAATCCAGTGAAGTAATATGTGAAGAAAAAAGCAAGAGGAACTCCAATGGCACAGTATATAGATGAATAAAATGCTAAATAAAATAAAAGTAGTCTTACTCACACTTTTCAGAGCTAGAACCTAGCTCTGATATAACGCACGTGAAGTGGAATAATCCCCACTCAAGGATATGCGGAGTAATATTGATTGGCGAGTATCTGGCTCAGATTCAACGTCCAAGTTGGTATTATTCGACCCAGGGAAGAAAAATAAAGTATATAGTGCTCTCTGTATAGTAATTAAAAGGTATAAAAAGAGAATAAATATACTACTCACAGTATATAGAGCAGGCTTGTACTGCTCAATGTAGGCGCTCGGGTGGTATCATCCCCACCTAAGGATTCTTTAGGCTTCTCGTCATGTAGATAGTATATGTATAGTCCGGTGAAAAAGAAATCAAAATGGCTATAAAATGTTTTATGCCAAAGTATTTTCTTTATTGTAAAATAATAAAATTAATATCTAAACGCGTTTCGCCGCAAGGGCTTCTTCAAGTAGATAATAGTAAAAACAATTTTTTTTTATTATTTTACAATAAAGAAAATACTTTGGCATAAAACATTTTATAGCCATTTTGATTTCTTTTTCACCGGACTATACATATACTATCTACATGACGAGAAGCCTAAAGAATCCTTAGGTGGGGATGATACCACCCAAGCGCCTACATTGAGCAGTACAAGCCTGCTCTATATACTGTGAGTAGTATATTTATTCTCTTTTTATACCTTTTAATTACTATACAGAGAGCACTATATACTTTATTTTATCTCCCTGGGTCGAATAATACCAACTTGGACGTTGAATCTGAGCCAGATACTCGCCAATCAATATTACTCCGCATATCCTTGAGTGGGGATTATTCCACTTCACGTGCGTTATATCAAAGCTAGGTTCTAGCTCTGAAAAGTGTGAGTAAGACTACTTTTATTTTATTTACCATTTTATTCATCTATATACTGTGCCATTGGAGTTCCTCTTGCTTTTTTCTTCACATATTACTTCACTGGATTTCAAGGACACCTTTGTGAAGACACACCCCATTTTACGCCTCAGGATCCCTGTTCTTATACACGGCATCTACCATTATGGACTTGTGATAAGTGCTTTGGACTATTGCCAATTATCCATTTATATTTCATTTAATATTTAATATTAAATTGTATTATTTTATATTATTTATTATATACACTCTTATATGTTTTACTGTATATTTTAGGCGCAACCTTTTTTTGTTCTATTTTGCATCCGTTCATACAGTTTGACCGGTGTTCGGGAAGTAGAGTGTCCGATTTTAGTTCCAGACACTCCATGACCAGGTCCCACTGCCTCCTTTCGTGTGATCAAGATGGCAGCCGTTTTCTCCTGCACGTGGCGTTAGACTATACGAACGGCGGGCACACAGGGAGAACACTTAATTGCCTGTTCTCATTGAAGAAAATGAGCCAGGGGGTTGTTCAGTAGTTATAGCTACCGAATGCAAAAAAGTCAAATAACCAAAATAACACTGTAATTTCTTCACACCTTGTAATTAATTATTCTCCTTCTCCAGGTGTCGTTTTTGCCAGTGTATCTTCAGGATTGGGGGAGATAACTTTCCTCAGCCTCACTGCTTTCTTCCAAAGGTACCAGATATATTTGTATTTGTAAAGCACGCAAGGGGGGTTTACACAGCACAGCCTCCCTACACACATCCTTCCTTTATGTTTGTTTAATTTACAGTTTCTTATCTCCTGCTTTAATTGCCTGCTGCATTAAGCTTGTGTGTGAGATTAAAGTTTAATTAACAGAGCAGGAGATAAGAACTTCTAAAGGAAACACACTGTGCTGTAAGATCTGATTGAAAATTAAAACTCTTTTCATGTTAGTGGCATGAGTCACAACAAGGTCAGGTGTGGCTAGGGTTGTATAATCAAAGTGATGTTTTAACTCCGAAATAAAAGAGAATTGAGCAGAAAACCGATTTATTAAAGGAACACTTTAGTCCCCAAACCAATTGTATCTTATTAAAGCTGCCTTTGTGTATAATAAATAAAAAGAACTGGAATGATTGACATAGGGTTTGTGAGAACCGAGGTAAGTGGAAACAAAAAAAAAGAATAACTAATACCTTTTAAGATGTAACATTTATTTATATCATTAAAAAATATATAATTTAGTGCTATGGCTTAAGATCACATTTGGAATGTTTCTGTGGATTAAACTAATCTATTTTCTTTTTAGGTTTGGTTTTGTATAGATAATGCTCTGCAGTCTCACTGCTCCATTATCTGCCATTTAGGAATAAGGGAGAATGTATTCTCAGTACAATACACCGAGCGGGAATAACAGAATGTATTCTCAGTACAATATACCGAGCGGGAATAAGAGAATGTATTCTCAGTACAATACACCGAGTGGGAATAAGATAATGTATTCTCAGTACAATATACCGAGCGGGAATAAGATAATGTATTCTCAGTACAATACACCGAGCGGGAATAACAGAATGTATTCTCAGTACAATACACCGAGTGGGAATAACAGAATGTATTCTCAGTACAATACACCGAGCGGGAATAAGAGAATGTATTCTCAGTACAATACACCGAGTGGGAATAACAGAATGTATTCTCAGTACAATATACCGAGCGGGAATAACAGAATGTATTCTCAGTACAATACACCGAGTGGGAATAAGAGAATGTATTCTCAGTACAATATACCGAGCGGGAATAACAGAATGTATTCTCAGTACAATACACCGAGTGGGAATAAGAGAATGTATTCTCAGTACAATATACCGAGTGGGAATAAGAGAATGTATTCTCAGTACAATACACCGAGCGGGAATAACAGAATGTATTCTCAGTACAATACACCGAGCGGGAATAACAGAATGTATTCTCAGTACAATACACCGAGCGGGAATAAGAGAATGTATTCTCAGTACAATACACCGAGCGGGAATAAGAGAATGTATTCTCAGTACAATACACCGAGCGGGAATAAGAGAATGTATTCTCAGTACAATACACCGAGTGGGAATAAGAGAATGTATTCTCAGTACAATACACCGAGCGGGAATAACAGAATGTATTCTCAGTACAATACACCGAGCGGGAATAACAGAATGTATTCTCAGTACAATACACCGAGTGGGAATAAGAGAATGTATTCTCAGTACAATACACCGAGCGGGAATAACAGAATGTATTCTCAGTACAATACACCGAGCGGGAATAAGAGAATGTATTCTCAGTACAATATACCGAGCGGGAATAAGAGAATGTATTCTCAGTACAATACACCGAGTGGGAATAACAGAATGTATTCTCAGTACAATATACTGAGCGGGAATAACAGAATGTATTCTCAGTACAATACACCGAGTGGGAATAAGAGAATGTATTCTCAGTACAATACACCGAGCGGGAATAAGAGAATGTATTCTCAGTACAATACACCGAGCGGGAATAAGATAATGTATTCTCAGTACAATATACCGAGTGGGAATAAGATAATGTGTTCTCAGTACAATACACCGAGTGGGAATAAGAGAATGTATTCTCAGTACAATACACCGAGTGGGAATAAGAGAATGTATTCTCAGTACAATACACCGAGCGGGAATAAGAGAATGTATTCTCAGTACAATATGTGCAGAAAAAAAGTGCGCTGTGCCTTTAAGTGCTAATTTAACAATTTTAAATCAGTCTGTACATAAATTTAATAAAAGGATAATGAATAAAGTGCAAATGCAATAGGTTATATACTTAAAGTGCAAATATATTAATTCCAACGTTATATATTGAGTGAATTTGTGCTTTAGTGAAATATAACCAAAGGAACAACTTACTCCTCACAATATTGAAACAGCTGCAGATGAAGGAGTAATTTTTAAAACGCTCCACATATAAATAAAGGGAATAAAAAGACAATATAGTGTAAATCCATATGATGAATATAAATCAAAATAACAAATAGATTGGCAACTCACAATGGTAGAGCAGAAGAAAGTCTGCTCTAGCTTATGAAGCTTTGAAATCCTTTCTGTAGGATTCTGTAGAAGTCGGATGGTGTGCTTTAAAACAAGCAGGACGGCACCGGAATCAAAAAAAGCCCTTTATTGGTTCAAAACAATATAAAATTAATCACCCCTCTCCCTGGAAAGCTTCGATAGATCGCCACACACTTTGCACTTGCGGTCTTTCCAGTGTTAGAATGCTTCCGGGAATGGGAGGTGCTAGTAGCACGTACTGACGTCGTGCGTCCAAAAAACGTGATGACGCGTTTCGCCTTGGCGGCTTCCTCAGATCACGTTCAGGTGGTTGCCGTCACTCACATAATATACCCATCACTGTGGGCGTGGTTTCTTTTTAAATGCACATAATTAGTCCCAATAATAGAAACAAGTCCGTGAACTCAAGGGCATATCGCCTAAATGTCTCTTTATGCAAATGTCTCTTAATGCAAAAACGTCCACTATATGAAATGTAAACTGATAATATCATTGGATCAAAAGAAAATAATGGGTTCAAATATGCATATACAGATAAAAAAATCCTACTTCAAGAGGGATAAAAAAGAGAGATATAGATGTTACTTAATAGAGAATTACAAAACAAACACATAATAATATAGACCAAAAATAAAAAAAATTGTATTTAAAATCTATTTAAAAAACAGAAGAAACATTAGAATAGTACCAGACAGAAAGGACTCATCATAAGAAATTATATAAATCAAATTCTATGTTAAGTCCATTGGGCTCTAAGGTACCTAATTTATGCACCCATTTCATTTCTTCCTTCCCAATGTCTGCAATATAATCGCCACCTCTCCAAGATTTTTTAACTATCTGAATCCCTAGAAATGTTAAGCCACTAGGATCTTGTTTATGGTATCTTTTAAAATGAGCTGAAACGCTGTGTTGCTCAAAACCCCATTCAATTTAATCTCTTGAATGGGAAGGGAACTTTATGGAACGGAACTTTAAGTGATCTGAAATTTTTTTTTAATTAGTATTAATAATAACAACTGGGGTATTGAACTAAATAGCCAATTTAGTACTAAGAGTATTAATTTCTTAGATTTGGAGATATATACAGAAGGGGATACCCTTAAAACAAAACATTTCTTTAGAAAAGTGGACGCTAATAGCTATGTTTTATATAACAGCGGACACTATACGCCTTGGTTAGACAATATACCAAAAGGACAACTACAAAGGATCCGTAGAAATTGCACTGATGATAATATTTTTAAAGAACAAGCTAAGATAGTTTTAGACAAATTTGCACAAAAGAAATACCCTGACACATTACTCAAAAAAGCATTTGAAGAGACCAATACATTAAATCAGCATGAATTAATTTCCAAATGTAATACAAATAAAAGATCTGATAATTCAACTTTAATGCCTTTGGTCCTAGATTTTAATAATGATAATAAAAAAGTGAAATCTATTATAAACAGACACTGGCACCTTCTTAAAAAAGATAAAGAGCTATTAAAAGTGATCCCCGACAAACCTTTTATTACTTTTAGAGGAGCACCAAGTTTTAAACATATGCTAACTTTTAACCACCCTAAAGTTGAAGTAACTACTACTTTTTTTAAAAATAATAAAAATGGCTTTTATTCATGTGGGAAATGTGCGGGATGCAAATGCAGTAAAAATAGAACTATTAAAGGCATTAGCAAATTTAAAACAAAGCAAAAAGAAGAGGATTTCCAAATAAATGATTTCATAACTTGTTTTAGTAAAAATCTTATATATCTTTCAATTTGTCCGTGCGGATTGCAATATGTGGGCCGGACTATTCGCCCTTTACACAAAAGAGTGTATGAACATATATACAATATAAAAAGGGGTTTTGAACAACACAGCGTTTCAGCTCATTTTAAAAGATACCATAAACAAGATCCTAGTGGCTTAACATTTCTAGGGATTCAGATAGTTAAAAAATCTTGGAGAGGTGGCGATTATATTGCAGACATTGGGAAGGAAGAAATGAAATGGGTGCATAAATTAGGTACCTTAGAGCCCAATGGACTTAACATAGAATTTGATTTATATAATTTCTTATGATGAGTCCTTTCTGTCTGGTACTATTCTAATGTTTCTTCTGTTTTTTAAATAGATTTTAAATACAATTTTTTTTATTTTTGGTCTATATTATTATGTGTTTGTTTTGTAATTCTCTATTAAGTAACATCTATATCTCTCTTTTTTTATCCCTCTTGAAGTAGGATATTTTTATCTGTATATGCATATTTGAACCCATTATTTTCTTTTGATCCAATGATATTATCAGTTTACATTTCATATAGTGGACGTTTTTGCATTAAGAGACATTTGCATAAAGAGACATTTAGACGATATGCCCTTGAGTTCACGGACTTGTTTCTATTATTGGGACTAATTATGTGCATTTAAAAAGAAACCACGCCCACAGTGATGGGTATATTATGTGAGTGACGGCAACCACCTGAACGTGATCTGAGGAAGCCGCCAAGGCGAAACGCGTCATCACGTTTTTTGGACGCACGACGTCAGTACGTGCTACTAGCACCTCCCATTCCCGGAAGCATTCTAACACTGGAAAGACCGCAAGTGCATGCCGCGAGTCCAAAGTGTGTGGAGATCTATCGAAGCTTTCCAGGGAGAGGGGTGATTCATTTTATATTGTTTTTGAACCAATAAAGGGCTTTTTTTGATTTTGGTGCCGTCCTGCTTGTTTTAAAGCACACCATCCGACTTCTACAGAATCCTACAGAAAGGATTTCAAAGCATCATAAGCTAGAGCAGACTTTCTTCTGCTCTACCATTGTGAGTAGCCAATCTATTTGTTATTCTGATTTATATTCATCATATGGATTTACACTATATTGTCTTTTTATTCCCTTTATTTATATGTGGAGCGTTTTAAAAATTACTCCTTCATCTGCAGCTGTTTCAATATTGTGAGGAGTAAGTTGTTCCTTTGGTTATATTTCACTAAAGCACAAATTCACTCCATATATAACGTTGGAATTAATATATTTGCACTTTAAGTATATAACCTATTGCATTTGCACTTTATTCATTATCCTTTTATTAAATTTATGTACAGACTGATTTAAAATTGTTAAATTAGCACTTAAAGGCACAGCGCACTTTTTTTCTGCACATACTATTTGAGTGGTTTTAGAGTTATTTTCACTTCTATTAGTGCTTGCTAGCCTTTGTTGTGATATTTTAATTACTTTCATTAATTGTATAGCGCCATTTTTTTACTTGATTTTTTTGTACTGTTATTCTCAGTACAATACACCGAGTGGGAATAAGAGAATATATTCTCAGTACAATATACCGAGCGGGAATAAGAGAATATATTCTCAGTACAATACACCGAGCGGGAATAAGAGAATGTATTCTCAGTACAATATACCGAGCGGGAATAAGAGAATATATTCTCAGTACAATACACCGAGCGGGAATAACAGAATGTATTCTCAGTACAGTATACCGAGTGGGAATAAGAGAATATATTCTCAGTACAATACACCGAGCGGGAATAACAGAATGTATTCTCAGTACAGTATACCGAGCGGGAATAAGAGAATATATTCTCAGTACAATACACCGAGCGGGAATAACAGAATGTATTCTCAGTACAATATACCGAGTGGGAATAAGAGAATGTATTCTCAGTACAATATACCGAGCGGGAATAAGAGAATGTATTCTCAGTACAATACACCAAGCGGGAATAAAAGAATGTATTCTCAGTACAATATACCGAGCGGGAATAAGAGAATATATTCTCAGTACAATACACCGAGCGGGAATAACAGAATGTATTCTCAGTACAATATACCGAGCGGGAATAACAGAATGTATTCTCAGTACAGTATAACGAGTGGGAATAAGAGAATGTATTCTCAGTACAATATACCGAGCGGGAATAACAGAATGTATTCTCAGTACAATACACCGAGCGGGAATAAGATAATGTATTCTCAGTTCAATACACCGAGCGGGAATAAGAGAATGTATTCTCAGTACAATACACCGAGTGGGAATAAGAGAATGTATTCTCAGTACAATACACCGAGTGGGAATAACAGAATGTATTCTCAGTACAATATACCGAGTGGGAATAACAGAATGTATTCTCAGTACAGTATAACGAGTGGGAATAAGAGAATGTATTCTCAGTACAATATACCGAGCGGGAATAAGAGAATGTATTCTCAGTACAATATACCGAGCGGGAATAAGAGAATGTATTCTCAGTACAATACACCGAGCGGGAATAAGATAATGTATTCTCAGTACAATACACCGAGTGGGAATAAGAGAATGTATTCTCAGTACAATACACCGAGTGGGAATAAGAGAATGTATTCTCAGTACAATATACCGAGTGGGAATAACAGAATGTATTCTCAGTACAATGTATTCTCATTCCCAATGAGTGGGAATAACAGAATGTATTCTCAGTACAATACACCGAGTGGGAATAAGAGAGAAATGTATTCTCAGTACAATATACTGAGCGTGTATTCCATAAATTTGCAGAAGACTCTGGAAACGCAATGAATAGATGAAATTACATTGGTTTTTATGGTGTGTAAAGACATTATGTTGATTCCAGTCTCCATACAAAGCTCTACAATGTGATATCCGTGATCTGTCTGTATCCCATACCTGAATAAGCTATTTTACTCCCCAGTGATGTGGTCTCATACTGGTCCTCTGGCACTGGGGGAGCTGGCATCTTGGGTTCCCTCTCCTATTTGGGACTAACGTTGGCTGGTCTGTCTGCTCGGAACTCTCTCCTTGTTATGCTCGTGATACCAGCTTTACTCCTCATTAGGTGAGCTGCTGAGGATTGGCCAGGGTAAATCAGACGCATAGACCTGTTGGGCGGGGGGTGGGGGGGATGATAATTAGGATAGATGAGTGGGGACTAGGTAAAAATAAGTTGATCTGGTGGAATATATTAGGGGGAACTAGATAAGAGTGGGTAGATGTGGTGGGAGTAGAGGGTAGATATAATGGAATTATGATGGGAGTAGGAGAAGGAATAAACGGACTGGTATGATTGGAGTGGGGGTGGAATAAAGAAGTGGATTGGAAATGGTATGATGGTAGTGGTGGGAGATGGATAAAGGGGACTGGTATGATGGGAGTGGTGGGAGATGGATAAAGGGGACTGGTATGATGGTAGTGGTGGGAGATGGATAAAGGGGACTGGTATAATGGGAGTGGTGGGAGATGGATAAAGGGGACTGGTATGATGGGAGATGGATAAAGGGGACTGGTATGATGGGAGTGGTGGGAGATGGATGATGGGGACTGGTATGATGGGAGTGGTGGGAGATGGATAAAGGGGACTGATATGATGGGAGATGGATAAAGGGGACTGTTGTGATGGGAGTGGTGGGAGATGGATGATGGGAGTGGTGGGAGATGGATAAAGGGGACTGGTATGATGGGAGTGGTGGGAGATGGATAAAGGGGACTGGTATGATGGGAGTGGTGGGAGATGGATAAAGGGGACTGGTATGATGGGAGTGGTGGGAGATGGATGATGGGGACTGGTGTGATGGGAGTGGTGGGAGATGGATAAAAGGGACTGGTATGATGGGAGTGGTGGGAGATGGATAAAGGGGACTGGTATGATGGGAGTGGTGGGAGATGGATAAAGGGGACTGGTATGATGGGAGTGGTGGGAGATGGATAAAGGGGACTGGTATGATGGGAGTGGTGGGAGATGGATGATGGGAGTGGTGGGAGATGGATGATGGGAGTGGTGGGAGATGGATAAAGGGGACTGGTATGATGGGAGTGGTGGGAGATGGATGATGGGAGTGGTGGGAGATGGATGATGGGAGTGGTGGGAGATGGATGATGGGAGTGGTGGGAGATGGATAAAGGGGACTGGTATGATGGGAGTGGTGGGAGATGGATGATGGGAGTGGTGGGAGATGGATGATGGGAGTGGTGGGAGATGGATAAAGGGGACTGGTATGATGGGAGTGGTGGGAGATGGATGATGGGGACTGGTGTGATGGGAGTGGTGGGAGATGGATAAAGGGGACTGGTATGATGGGAGTGGTGGGAGATGGATGATGGGGACTGGTGTGATGGGAGTGGTGGGAGATGGATAAAAGGGACTGGTATGATGGGAGTGGTGGGAGATGGATAAAGGGGACTGGTATGATGGGAGTGGTGGGAGATGGATAAAGGGGACTGGTATGATGGGAGTGGTGGGAGATGGATAAAGGGGACTGGTATGATGGGAGTGGTGGGAGATGGATAAAGGGAACTGGTATGATGGGAGTGGTGGGAGATGGATAAAGGGGACTGGTATGATGGGAGATGGATAAAGGGGACTGGTATGATGGGAGTGGTGGGAGATGGATAAAGGGGACTGGTATGATGGGAGTGGTGGGAGATGGATAAAGGGGACTGGTATGATGGGAGTGGTGGGAGATGGATGATGGGAGTGGTGGGAGATGGATAAAGGGGACTGGTATGATGGGAGTGGTGGGAGATGGATGATGGGGACTGGTGTGGTGGGAGATGGATAAAGGGGACTGGTGTGATGGGAGTGGTGGGAGATGGATAAAAGGGACTGGTGTGATGGGAGTCGTGGGAGATGGATAAAGGGGACTGTTGTGATGGGAGTGGTGGGAGATGGATAAAGGGGACTGGTGTGATGGGAGTGGTGGGAGATGGATAAAAGGGACTGGTGTGATGGGAGTGGTGGGAGATGGATAAAAGGGACTGGTATGATGGGAGTGGGGGGAGATGGATAAAGGGGACCGGTATGATGGGAGTGGTGGGAGATGGATAAAGGGGACTGGTGTGATGGGAGTGGTGGGAGATGGATAAAAAGGACTGGTGTGATGGGAGTGGTGGGAGATGGATAAAAGGGACTGGTGTGATGGGAGTGGTGGGAGATGGATAAAAGGGACTGGTATGATGGGAGTGGGGGGAGATGGATAAAGGGGACCGGTATGATGGGAGTGGTGGGAGATGGATAAAGGGGACTGGTGTGATGGGAGTGGTGGGAGATGGATAAAAGGGACTGGTGTGATGGGAGTGGTGGGAGATGGATAAAGGGGACTGGTGTGATGGGAGTGGTGGGAGATGGATAAAAGGGGACTGGTATGATGGGAGTTGTGGGAGATGGATAAAGGGGACTGGTGTGATGGGAGTGGTAGAAAGGAGGAATTTATTAAATTAGTCTTTGGACGGTCAGTCTCCCTCATTCTAGTTGTTATTGACTAAAACTTCCAGAACGTTTAGAAATCTGATACCTGGCAGCTTAATCCCTGAGTGTGGCTACCATTTAATTTCTCCTCTTTTGTCTCCTGCTCCCCTCTTAATTCAGTTACTTTTTCCTGATGCGCCCCCCATCCTCGCTTCCCCGATGGATTTTCCCAAAAGCTGCAGAGACAAGTGTCACGGATCGACAGCCTCTTATACAGGCATCAGCCTCTACAGTGACAGGTACAGCCTCTAATACAGGACACAGTGACAGGTACAGCCTCTAATACAGGACACAGTGACAGGTACAGCCTCTAATACAGGAAACAGTGACAGGTACAGCCTCTAATACAGGACACAGTGACAGGTACAGCCTCTAATACAGGACACGGTGAGAGGTACAGCCTCTAATACAGGACACAGTGACAGGTACAGCCTCTAATACAGGAAACAGTGACAGGTACAGCCTCTAATACAGGACACAGTGACAGGTACAGCCTCTAATACAGGAAACAGTGACCGGTACAGCCTCTAATACAGGACACGGTGAGAGGTACAGCCTCTAATACAGGACACGGTGAGAGGTACAGCCTCTAATACAGGACACAGTGACAGGTACAGCCTCTAATACAGGACACGGTGACAGGTACAGCCTCTAATACAGGACACAGTGACAGGTACAGCCTCTAATACAGGACACAGTGACAGGTACAGCCTCTAATACAGGACACAGTGACAGGTACAGCCTCTAATACAGGACACAGTGACAGGTACAGCCTCTAATACAGGACACGGTGAGAGGTACAGCCTCTAATACAGGACACAGTGAGAGGTACAGCCTCTAATACAGGACACAGTGAGAGGTACAGCCTCTAATACAGCACACAGTGACAGGTACAGCCTCTAATACAGGACACGGTGACAGGTAGAGCCTCTAATACAGGTACAGCCTCTAATACAGAACACAGTGACAGGTACAGCCTCTAATACAGGACACGGTGAGAGGTACAGCCTCTAATACAGGACACGGTGAGAGGTACAGCCTCTAATACAGGACACGGTGACAGGTACAGCCTCTAATACAGGACACGGTGACAGGTACAGCCTCTAATACAGGACACATTGACAGGTACAGCCTCTAATACAGGACAAGGTGAGAGGTACAGCCTCTAATACAGGACACAGTGACAGGTACAGCCTCTAATACAGAACACAGTGACGGGTACGGCCTCTAATACAGAACACAGTGACGGGTACGGCCTCTAATACAGAACACAGTGACGGGTACGGCCTCTAATACAGAACACAGTGACGGGTACGGCCTCTAATACAGAACACGGTGACGGGTACGGCCTCTAATACAGGACACGGTGACGGGTACGGCCTCTAATACAGGACACGGTGACAGGTACAGCCTCTAATACAGGACACAGTGAGAGGTACAACCTCTAATACAGGACACGGTGAGAGGTACAGCCTCTAATACAGGACACAGTGACAGGTACAGCCTCTAATACAGGACACGGTGACAGGTAGAGCCTTGACATTATTTTTAATGCCTTAAAATTCTCTCTTTTAACATTCTTCTAATAAAGGAATCACTCTCTATAGTGACACATACAGTATTATACAGAGTGCGTCTTTAGTGTATTCTGGCTCACTGGGTTTTGCGTTTTATATTTTTGCTGTTCTTGTTTAGAGATCTGCATACATTACTTCCAATGCCTTCAGATTCTGACTCTATAGAGGGCTCTCTCTGTGCCAGGTTTATTATGAATATTCTGCTCTTTTCTTTCATTTATTGTAACCATTCACATGCTGCATTTTCTGTCTGATCAACCCTTCAGATCCTGATTTGACAACTTCACAGAAATGGAAGATTATACCAGTGAGAAACTCTTTACATCTCATATCCCACAGTCTGTCTCTATTCTTTCTCCCGCAGTCTGCCTGTCTCTATTCTTTCTCCCGCAGTCTGCCTGTCTCTATTCTTTCTCCCGCAGTCTGCCTGTCTCTATTCTTTCTCCCGCAGTCTGCCTGTCTCTATTCTTTCTCCCGCAGTCTGCCTGTCTCTATTCTTTCTCCCGCAGTCTGCCTGTCTCTATTCTTTCTCCCGCAGTCTGCCTGTCTCTATTCTTTCTCCCGCAGTCTGCCTGTGTTTAGTCTCTTACAATCTCTCTCTCTACAATGTTCTTTTATTATACATTACTGGCTCTGTGTAGTCTGTTACTGTCTGGATGTCCCCTCTTTGTGGTTAACCATTCCATGTTTAATTACAATAAGTGCTTGCCCTCATGCTGTCTGTCTCTCTGCAGTCTCTTACTACCTCTCCTTACTGTTTTGTTGACTTTATACTTGGCTGTCTCTCTCCCACTTTTCGTTCTCTCTCTATATTGTAACGAATGTTCCTTGTTTCCTCGTAGTCCCTGCTGAAATACATGATCCCGCTGGCGATTGTATACTTTGCTGAATATTTTATCAACCAGGGGCTGGTAAGTCTGGGGATGTATCGGAGGTTCTGGTGCTGCGAGAATGGAGATATCGTTGAGATCACCGAATGGGTTGTTCTGAGTATTTAAGGTCCAATTATTAAACAGAACAATGCCATCAATGTAGGTGTATAGGAAATAAAATACTGATATGATGGAGGTCATATGACAGTATAGAAAGGTAGTTACTGTTGGGTAGGATACGAGACAGGCTGATGAGGCCATGAGAATAGGGACATTAAGGTTCTCTATTGTATAGTACATTAGCTGGAATGATGTGACTAGGAGAATGCAGTGGTGGGTCGTACATGGTAGGATATTAGATTAGTTGATGGGACTTCTAGATTTGATAATGAGAATGTCAGGGTGGGATTAATATTTACCTTTCTTCCTCCCAGTATGAACTCATATATTTTCCAGACGTTTCCATGAGTCACTCTGAGCAGTATCGATGGTAAGTCTAATCCGCTCGCATGTTGTAAATAAAATAACTTCACCGTTGCAACCCCACATGGGCTCCCTCTCAACCCCTTCCTGCCATACGGGCTCCAGTCATCTATTCTCTTACTGCTGCTGTGTCTCTCCATTCCATCACTATTTTCAGAAATAAAGACGTTTGTTCTAAAGGGCTACCAGAAGCAATCTCTACCTCTTTATCTTTACGTCTTGTCCTTGTCTGTCCGCAGGTATCAGATGCTGTACCAGGCAGGAGTGTTTGTGTCTCGCTCGTCCCTTCGCTGTGTGACTATCAGAAGGATCTGGATTCTGTCCCTCCTCCAGGTATGTCTGTCTGTCTCTGCAATCTGGGTTTTAGCCCACAATCTCAGAGTCTCTCTGTAACGTTGTGTTTTTTCATTGTGTTTAGTGTGCGCTGGCTATTTTCCTGCTCTTTGGGATTGCGTACCTCTTCCTACCCAGCTTTGGGCTGCCCGTTATTTTCCTGATAATAATATTTGAAGGTTTGCTGGGGGGAGCTGCGTATGTTAACTCATTCAACAATATTGCGGTCAATGTAAGTAGACACTGCTTTTTAATATGACCTCCTACAGTCATTAATAGCTCAGGCAACCTCGACCTGCAGAACACTATAAACACAGGATTATGATTGAGTAAATTCATACACATGGTCCATACACAGCCCCAGTTAAAGAAATTGCTGTTAACACGCAGAGTTTAAGACTATATAATCTCCCAGGAAAGACTGAATGGGGCTATACATTTATTGGAAGATATGGGTAAACGATCTGAATTTACATTGTGTTACGAAAGCTGGGAGAATCATTTCTCCTTTGCACGTCTCCTATCACGCTGTATCCTGCACCTCTCTCCTACTCAGTAAATGTTCTTCAGAGATTGTGCAAAGGGAAATACCTTCCCCTGGCCATATGAAAGATGTCAGAATCCAAACATTCCCACCTTAGATGGGTGATATTAACGTTAAAGCTCACTCTTTCCATGATATTTAGATTTCTACATTAATGTAATTTTCCTCTGTGCGATGAGAATATGTTAATTAATGTTTCCTTCCCACAGAGCAAGCCTGAGCACAAAGAGTTTTCTATGGGTGTTGCCTGTGTGTCTGACACTCTGGGGATATCCCTGTCTGGGGCGATCGCCATCCCAGTCCATAACTACTTCTGCAGTCTGCCATGAGAAAAGGATTCTGGGTCCAAATTTCTATATTGCACGTCTACTCCAGGAGGAGAGCACAAATCATTGTATGAAGGAAATGGTCCGAGTACCTGGAAGCCATCTAAATTGACTTCACTTCCCATGCCTGCACTCAGATCAATAACTGATCAATTGATCAATCCAGAATAATGAGGATTTTCTATGTCGTCTTTTTTTTTTAATTTCACTAGAAATGTTACATTTTCTTATCAACATCTTGACCAACTCGGATTAAAAGCTGCAGTGCCTGATTGTAATAGATCTTCCCAATTCACAGATATCTGGATTTATTAGGTAATTGCTGAAAAAAGTATTTAAATGTATTCTGTTTAAAACACTACTTGTTGTTTTATTATTTGTTTGTATTGTACATTACTGCTGGATATATTGTATCTGTTTTGAGTGTATAGTATGGCATTCATTGTCAGAGTGTAGTAAAGCATGTGGCCTGCAGGGGTCACTAATGCACTATTCTAATAATAACAAAGCATTTAACCAGGAAAGGTACATTCAGATTACTCTGGGTCTCAAGTACGTCCTGGGACTGTTACTTTTGCCCAACATCCAGGGGCTGTTATTATTATCCAATTGAATGGTATTCCATTTATCTAACTCAGAAGGATGAATACACAAAATACTCTATTGTTGTGGCAAATTAGCTCACGCTAAGTACCATCACACAATTTAAGGTGTGACAATCTCTTAAAGCTGTCCGTTAGCCAGCTGAGAAGTTAATGGTTTCCTCTGTTTATTTTGTCCACATTCTGCATGTCTTTGCTCAATAATAGGTTTTAACCACCAGGAAGATTAATCAGTCCTGGCTTCCAAGGCTGAATGGAGGCTCATTGCTGACTTTCTCTATTAAACCTAGTATAAACCCTCAGATCCTGGTATCAATAACTTGCAAAAAGGGGTACAGCTTTCCATTGGATGTAACAAGATGTACAATCGAAGGAAGAAATGTTTGGAGAGAACACAGGAAACGTTTAGGGAGGGTTACATAGGACAAAAGGTGTTTTTTACTACACATAACAAAACTACAATTTGCATAGATTAAACATGGCTGTGAGATCCTGGCGCCCGACCTATTGGACACAATGTGCTGTCTTAACCAGGAGAGTCTAACTGAAATGTAAATCGAATCCATTCTTAAACAATATAGCTGCTTTAATTTCATTTTGTGAGATCCTATTGTTACTGCAGTAGCATACATATCCATAGATATCAGGGAGGTCCACTTCCATTACACCCTGAGCGACTGACATCCCTGTGCCATATAAACAAATGGGAGCAGATCTGGAGAGGAGCGGAGAGCTGGGATATACGGATATCAATCATTAAAGGCTCTACCATGTGTTATCCTTGGTGTACTGTTATGTTTTATCTAGAGACAGTTACTTTGTTTTTCAGTTTATATTTCTTTTTTTTCTATGGTTTATAAGTAAAGAAATTGTCCTTTGATTAATTAAGGGTGAGAGCTATATTCCATTCTTACACTGCTACACTTTTGGTTGTCATAGAGTCAAATTAAAGACACGCTCACATTTTCTGTCTCACTGCTATGTAAATGAATGGAGCCCCTGCAGTGAGGTGCATGCATACAGCATTATGGAAAAATCCCCTGTGCAGCATTTTTATGTAAATGCAAAAATGTGCATGAATGTGCCCATAGGGCAACAATTACAAGTTGAACACAGCAGTGCTGCGGTGGGTAACAGCATTTTTACGTACTTCCTCTGCAATGCTCACTTCGTGAACATGTCAATACCGTTTACTTGGTGAAGGAAAGGACAGCATTACTTTAACCCCTTAAGGACCAAACTTCTGGAATAAAAGGGAATCATGACGTGTCAGACATGTCATGTGTCCTTAAGGGGTTAAGGAAGTGTAGATATACGTTTAGACATGTGGGTATGCTATGCTAAGACAAACACCCAATGTCACAGTACTCGGGGACAATCCCTTGATGGACGCCATGGGCTGCTTGTTTGTGGTACCAAGGATAGCCATATCTTGACCCTGGGTGACCAACCATTGACAATGTCCCTCTTGCAGAGAACATCTACCAAGTGTTTCCAGCTCCAACTGCGCAGTTATTTTAATCAGGGGCTCGCTTCCAAGGACACCATTGGAAAAGCAACCATCACTACAGTGTAATAGTGACATTGAGAGGGCTCTGGTGGATGCCTAAGACTCCTCTGCCACAGTATGACCAGGACCAACACACAGAGCTTCGCTCACCAGTAGTGAAAGATAGAAATTGACGAGGTATTTTACTGGTACTTAGACTTGGCCAGGCTTTATGCTAATAGAAAATGAATGACGACCTGTGTAATAAGTTAGAGAATGGTTAGCAACTAGCTGAGCATAACAGACGGGAACAGTAACGGAGAGACAAGCCAGGATCAAGGATTAGAGAAGAGAATAGACAAGCGCAAACCGAATACTAGGAATAATACACTATAAAAATGCACTCTCGAATCACAAGGGAAACTAGCCCATGGCAAAGCTTTGCGTGCAGGGAGGGCTTAAATAGGGCTATGAAGCATGTGATTGGAACATGTCACTCCTGCCACTCCAAATGGTGCAAGAGAATTTCAATAGAAATTACGCAGGTAGGGGAGCATCAAAAATCATGCAAGGTGTGCTGATGTCATAAAATAATGCAATTTTAAGAGACCAGAATCCAAAATAACGCAGGTAGAGAGGAACATAGCTGACGGTGTTAAACTGCTGCAGAAGTGACGTGGGATCGCTAAGACACACTGATCTAGCATATACTGTGACCCACTTACAGCAGTGTGTGGAGGCTGCAGCAGAGATCTGTATATGCTCAGTGGCTAGCAGGGACATTATTGTGATGACTGTATAACCATAGGTCTAATTTCCAAACCTCATATACACATAAGCTGGTGTCTTGTAATATTCTGGATGGGCTGTAGCATTTTAGGTACAAACTCACGGGGGGGGGGGGGGGGGGGGGGGGGGGGGGGTTCCTTCTGTAACAGATCGCAGATCCACCACTTTTTTGCCCAGCACTATGTAACTTCTTTGTAAGTGGTGGATACTGGGCTCACAGAGAAGCAGTGAGGGCAAGCTCTGGTCCAAACCTTCTCACAGACCAGCATTGGACTGATAGGGTACAAAAGATAGAGCAGGTTTAGTGCTAATCAACCAGATAAGGCAGGGCAGCAAACCAAAAAAGGGGATCCCTCCGGCCCTTTTCAGAATCAACAGAAATAAACAAAAACAAAGAGATATCGCCACAAGAATACAATATAATACTGTAGTAAGTAACCAAATTAAATAGTCCAGAACAAAAAGAAATACCCCTTTAAATGCAATATAAGCCCTTGGGTAGATGGTAGATTATTCTACTGGAAAGTAGGTTCCTTGGTAAGATCCGTATAGATATGTAAAATAGAAAGAACAGGAAATCCAATAGTGCAATAAATCAATATGTGTGTTGTATATAATAAAACAGTGATATCTTGCTCACATTTAATGGAGCTATGACCAGCTCCAGTTGTAGTAGCGTACAGTGGTATAATCCCCACTTACGAGATATGTGGATAAGTGTCCGAAGGAGAGGTAGTTTTGTTGAACCCAAAATGACAAGAATATAAAAAGGCAGATAATAGTGCTCTCTGTTGCAATAAAAAAATTGCTCAAATTATAATTATGACAAAGTACCATAAAATGGCAATTTACAATACAAAAATAATAGAGACGGACATAGTGCAATAATGTTGCAGAATATAGGTTATAAATATACCGTATATACTCGAGTATAAGCCGAGTTTTTTAGCACATTTTTTGTGCTAAAAAAACCCAACTCGTTTTATACTCGAGTCAATAGTCTGTATTATGGCAATTTGCATTGCCATAATACAGACTGGGGGAGAGGGGGGCTGGCAGAGCTGTAACTTACCTGTCCTGCAGCTCCTGTCAGCTCCCTCCTCCTCCGCGCCGTCCGTTCAGCACCTCGGTCAGCTCCCAGTGTAAATCTCGCGAGAGCCGCGGCTCTCGCGAGACTTACACTGGGAGCTGACAGAGGGAGCTGCACGGACGGCGCGGAGGAGGAGAGAGCTGACAGGAGCTGCAGGACAGGTAAGTACAGCTCTGCCAGCCCCCCTCTCCCCCCACTGAACTACCAATGCCACTGGACCACCAGGGAAGGAGAGCCCCCCTCCCTGCCATGTATCAAGCAGGGAGGGGGGACAAAAAAAATAATTAGTAATAATAAAAAAATTATATTAATTAAAAAATAAATAATAATACAAAAATAATAATAATTAAATTAAATAAATAAAAATAACAAATAATAATAAAAAAAATTTAAAATAATAATAAAAAAAAAATTCCCACCCCCCACCAAGGCTCTGCAACACACACACACACACACCACTCATACACACACACTGCACTCATACACACACACACTGCACTCATATACACACACACTGCACTCATACACACACACTGCACTCATACACACGCTGCACTCATACCCACACGCTGCACTCATACACACGCTACATTCATACACTCACACTGCATTCATACACACACTGCACTCATGCACACGCTGCACTCATACACACACTGCATTCATACACTCACACTGCATTCATACACACACACTGCATTCATACACACACACTGCATTCATACACACACACTGCACTCATACACACACACTGCATTCATACACACGCTGCACTCATACCCACACGCTGCACTCATACACACGCTGCATTCATACACTCACACTGCATTCATACACTCACACTGCATTCATACACTCACACTGCATTCATACACACACACTGCACTCATACACACACTGCACTCATACACACACTGCATTCATACACACACGCTGCACTCATACACACACGCTGCACTCATACACACACGCTGCATTCATACACACACACTGCATTCATACACACACTGAATTCATACACACACTGTAAATAAATATTCAATTAATATATTTTTTTTAGGATCTAATTTTATTTAGAAATTTAACAGTAGCTGCTGCATTTCTCACCCTAGTCTTATACTTGAGTCAATAAGTTTTCCTAGTTTTTTGGGGTAAAATTAGGGGCCTCGGCTTATATTCGGGTCGGCTTATACTCGAGTATATACGGTAAATGATTGCACTCACAAAAGCAGTTTGATTGAAGGCATATCATGAATAGTGATGTATTGACTTCAGGACTTGTGGAGCATCGATAGCATGCATAGGGGGAAATAAATAAATAATAGTGCAGAGTATCCAAGTAAAAAATGACACACTTTATTATCAGATACACTTACAAGATAGAAGTGTCAAATAGGCACATCAAGCTCAGATGAAAAAGAATCCCAGTAGCAGGGTCCAGAGGAGCAGGAAAGCCGGATGGAAAATAAAATAAATAAATAAAAAATACTCTAAACACTAAAAAACAAGCCCTACGCGTTTCGTTCACTGGTGAACTTCTTCAGGGTTTCTAACAAGATACTGTCCATATGCATAAAATGAAATAACAAAACTTCTCCCTTTTAAATCCGTCCGGTTTTGGCGCGAAGAAATCAGCTGGATGGCATACTTCCGGGTTCGGACTCCAAAGTACTTCCGGTTGTGTCATGCGTTCCGGGATTGCTAGCCAAGCCTCACTTTGATCTTCATTCAAATGGACGGCGGTCAAAGGGGGAGTGCGTTCCACTTGCGTTCCAATGTTCATAATTGAACATATAAGTCCATAATATATGATAAATAGAACGAATATCATACAAAGGTTAATTATCAACATATCCCACATAAAAATAAAAAACAATAACATTAAAAAGACCTCTATCAAATAGAAGGACACTGAAGTGGATAATGTAATAAAATGAAATATAACAAAATACAAATAATAAAAAAATAAATATAAATAAAAGTAAATAAATAAAAATAAAAGTAAAAAGAGAAAAATAAAATTTATAAATAAAATCACAAAAAACAAATCAAATCAAAATCCACATTCAGACCCCTTGGTTTCATGTTTTTTAATGTATGGATCCAGTAACCCTCTCTTTTCCTTAAAGCCATCATGAGGTCTCCACCTCTTTCATTCAGGCTTACAGCGTATTAAAATTAAATAAGGGACAGTTGTTACAGTGCACTGGCACTGACCCTTTTTGATATTATTTCTATGTTCTTGAAGTCTAATTTTTAATTTTCCCCCAGTTCTCCCCACATACTGTATCCCACACCCACAGGTGAGAAGATATACTACATGGGTAAAGGAGCAGGATACCTTATTTTTAATTTTAAATTTCACTTGTGTTTGTGTACGAACGAAATCATACACAGTGTTAAATTGATGGCCACAGCTTTTACAATTTCCGCATGTATAGAAACCTCCCACATGTTTGGTTTGGTCCTTCTCAGATCGAAAGGTACTGGGTGCAAGGATCTGTTTCAAATTGGTGCCTTTTCTAAAGATGACTTTCGGAGCCTGAGGAATTTGTTTACTTAAAAATTCGTCTTCAACTAACAGTCCCCAATGTTTTCTGGTTATCCTCTGTACATCAAAAGCTCTTCCATTATATTGAGTGTTAAAAGAAAAATCAAAAATAAGATTTCTAGTCATATCCTTTTTCTTATTTAAGAGTAAATTGTTATGACTAATCTTCCCAACTCTATCAATCTCTGAATCTATAAATCCAGAAGAATAGCCCTTCTCCAAAAAAATGTTTTTTAAGAACTTCTGCTTGGTTTTTTTTAGTGTTTAGAGTATTTTTTATTTATTTATTTTATTTTCCATCCGGCTTTCCTGCTCCTCTGGACCCTTTTACTGGGATTCTTTTTCATCTGAGCTTGATGTGCCTGTTTGACACTTCTATCCTGTAAGTGTATCTGATAATAAAGTGTGTCATTTTTTACTTGGATACTCTGCACTATTATTTATTTCTTTCCTCCTATGCATGCTATCGATGTTCCACAAGTCCTGAAGTCAATACATCACTATTCATGATATGCCTTCAATCAAACTGGTTTTGTGAGTGCAATCATTTATATTTATAACCTATATTCTGCAACATTATTGCACTATGTCCGTCTCTATTATTTTTTGTATTGTAGATTGCCATTTTATGGTACTTTGTCATTATTGTCTTGAGGATATAAGAGGAATCCTTTTATCTGCAATACAGTTAATTAAGGGTAATTCTTTGTGTTTTTCCACTAAGTGTGTTTTCTATCTGCACACGGGTGAATTTGAATTTATTGTTGCTTGCTGTTTATTCAAATTATAATTGTAGTGAATGCTCACAAATATAGAGCAGGCAAACTGCTCTATGGACAAGGAGCCGGAGGTATGATCCCCACCTAGGTTTTTATTTGGAGTAGTCAGGAGGTAAATAGGATAAGAAAAAATAATTTAAAATACAAATCCTTTGTTAGATAAAAAAAAACAAAGTATATATGGAAATTATTACTTTCTTGATTTTTTATGAACTGAGAAAGTTCCACTACTGTTAAAGACGCCTTCCAACATACTACTGCAACTACCAATATACCCACACACAGGGATTATACCGTCCAGGCGCAAACATCTGGAGTCAAACATAGGCTCCAGAAAATTGGAAGTATCTTTAGTACACCAAACTCCGCTCCCTTCTCTTATATCCTATATAGGCTCTCCCCTATCTGGATCTCATGATATTCCTGCATTTCTTTTTCTATCTACAACATTTCCAGAAAGAAGAGACTCTGGTTTGGGAAGCTCAAGCTGCCACAAGTATTACAAAACAAGCGCCAGAAGTCCTATCCTTTTATCTACTTCCTGTAAAGAGTCATCTAATGTTTGCACTTCCTTTATTACAAATTCTGTTTAATTTAGAATTTCTTAATTCCTGCTCTGTTAATAGCTTTTATAACCCTGCAGGAGTTTACTGTATGTAAATTAAAGTTCAACTTACAGAGCAGGAGATAAAAACGATTATAGCAAGTTAACATCTGATTGATATGAAACCATTTTGTTTTCATGCTGGCTGTCAGTCAGAGCCAGGGGGTGTGGCTAGGGCTGCATAAACATAAAGGGATTTAACCCCTTAAGGACCAAACTTCTGGAATAAAAGGGAATCATGACATGTCACGTGTCCTTAAGGGGTTAACTCCTAAATGGCAGAAAATTGAGCAGTGAATCTTCACTCCACACCAAAACTGCTTCATTCAGCTAAAGCTGTTTTGGTGATTATAGTGTCCCCCTAGCTGAATTATATACATTCTCTGCTATTTATGCCTCCAGTTCAGCTACTTTGTGATAATATTCAAAACTCACTTTGAATGTCTGACAATTCCCCCTTTATTGAATAACGGTATTAGATTGTAAGCTCAGCGAGCCAGGTTTTGTGGTTTATTCAAATTGATTTGTAGTGAGGCGGTCTAGGACGTGAAATGTGAGGTAAACCCAGGCTGCTGTCATGTTGGAGACAGTTCTCATATTTTCTGCCATGTTGGAGACATTCTCACATTTATATATGTGAGAGATAAATCGATGTATGTGTGTAAACATTTATATTGTATTTTTGTAATATTGTATGCTATTGTAACAATGTAATAATTTGTGGAGTCAGGACATTCTTGAAAAGGAGAGAAATCTCAATGCATCCTTCCTGGTAAAATACTTTATAAATAAATAAATTTTCCGACATGTTGGAGCCATTCATTTTCTGCCATGTTGGAGCCAATTCTCACATTTTCCGGCATGTTGGAGCCATTGTCCGCCATGTTGGAGCCATTTCTCCCATTGACCGCCATGTTGGAGCCATTCATTGTCCGCCATGTTGGAGCAATTCATTGTCCGCCATGTCTCCCATTGTCCGCCATGTTGGAGCCATTGTCCGCCATGTTGGAGCCATTCATTGTCCGCCATGTTGGAGCCATTGTCCGCCATGTTGGAGCCATTTCTCCCATTGGCCGCCATGTTGGAGCCATTCATTGTCCGTCATGTTGGAGCCATTCATTGTCCGCCATATTGGAGCCATTCATTGTCCGCCATGTTGGAGCCATGTCTCCCATTGTCCGCCATGTTGGAGCCATTCATTGTCCGCCATATTGGAGCCATTCATTGTCCGCCATGTTGGAGCCATGTCTCCCATTGTCCGCCATGTTGGAGCCATTCATTGTTCGTCATGTTGGAGCCATTCATTGTCCGTCATGTTGGAGCCATGTCTCCAATTGTCCGCCATGTTGGAGCCATTCATTGTCTGTCATGTTGGAGCCATTCATTGTCTGTCATGTTGGAGCCATTCATTGTCTGTCATGTTGGAGCCATTCATTGTCCGCCATGTTGGAGCCATTCATTGTCCGCCATGTTGGAGCCATTCATTGTCCGTCATGTTGGAGCCATTCATTGTCCGCCATGTCTCCCATTGTCAGCCATGTTGGAGCCATTCATTGTCCGTCATGTTGGAGCCATTCATTGTCCGTCATGTTGGAGCCATTCATTGTCCGCCATGTTGGAGCCATTCATTGTCCGTCATGTTGGAGCCATTCATTGTCCGTCATGTTGGAGCCATTCATTGTCCGTCATGTTGGAGCCATTCATTGTCCGCCATGTTGGAGCCATTCATTGTCCTCCATGTTGGAGCCATGTCTTCCATTGTCCGCCATGTTGGAGCCATTCATTGTCCGTCATGTTGGAGCCATTCATTGTCCGTCATGTTGGAGCCATTCATTGTCCGTCATGTTGGAGCCATTCATTGTCCGCCATGTTGGAGCCATTCATTGTCCGCCATGTTGGAGCCATTCATTGTCCGCCATGTTGGAGCCATTCATTGTCCGCCATGTTGGAGCCATTCATTGTCCGCCATGTTGGATCCATTCATTTTCCTCAAGCTGCCACAAGTATTACAAAACAAGCGCCAGAAGTCCTATCCTTTTATCTACTTCCTGTAAAGAGTCATCTAATGTTTGCACTTCCTTTATTACAAATTCTGTTTAATTTAGAATTTCTTAATTCCTGCTCTGTTAATAGCTTTTATAACCCTGCAGGAGTTTACTGTATGTAAATTAAAGTTCAACTTACAGAGCAGGAGATAAAAACGATTATAGCAAGTTAACATCTGATTGATATGAAACCATTTTGTTTTCATGCTGGCTGTCAGTCAGAGCCAGGGGGTGTGGCTAGGGCTGCATAAACATAAAGTGATTTAACCCCTTAAGGACCAAACTTCTGGAATAAAAGGGAATCATGACATGTCACGTGTCCTTAAGGGGTTAACTCCTAAATGGCAGAAAATTGAGCAGTGAATCTTCACTCCACACCAAAACTGCTTCATTCAGCTAAAGCTGTTTTGGTGATTATAGTGTCCCCCTAGCTGAATTATATACATTCTCTGCTATTTATGCCTCCAGTTCAGCTACTTTGTGATAATATTCAAAACTCACTTTGAATGTCTGACAATTCCCCCTTTATTGAATAACGGTATTAGATTGTAAGCTCAGCGAGCCAGGTTTTGTGGTTTATTCAAATTGATTTGTAGTGAGGCGGTCTAGGACGTGAAATGTGAGGTAAACCCAGGCTGCTGTCATGTTGGAGACAGTTCTCATATTTTCTGCCATGTTGGAGACATTCTCACATTTATATATGTGAGAGATAAATCGATGTATGTGTGTAAACATTTATATTGTATTTTTGTAATATTGTATGCTATTGTAACAATGTAATAATTTGTGGAGTCAGGACATTCTTGAAAAGGAGAGAAATCTCAATGCATCCTTCCTGGTAAAATACTTTATAAATAAATAAATTTTCCGACATGTTGGAGCCATTCATTTTCTGCCATGTTGGAGCCAATTCTCACATTTTCCGGCATGTTGGAGCCATTGTCCGCCATGTTGGAGCCATTTCTCCCATTGACCGCCATGTTGGAGCCATTCATTGTCCGCCATGTTGGAGCAATTCATTGTCCGCCATGTCTCCCATTGTCCGCCATGTTGGAGCCATTCATTGTCCGCCATGTTGGAGCCATTGTCCGCCATGTTGGAGCCATTTCTCCCATTGGCCGCCATGTTGGAGCCATTCATTGTCCGTCATGTTGGAGCCATTCATTGTCCGCCATATTGGAGCCATTCATTGTCCGCCATATTGGAGCCATTCATTGTCCGCCATGTTGGAGCCATGTCTCCCATTGTCCGCCATGTTGGAGCCATTCATTGTCCGCCATATTGGAGCCATTCATTGTCCGCCATGTTGGAGCCATGTCTCCCATTGTCCGCCATGTTGGAGCCATTCATTGTTCGTCATGTTGGAGCCATTCATTGTCCGTCATGTTGGAGCCATGTCTCCAATTGTCCGCCATGTTGGAGCCATTCATTGTCTGTCATGTTGGAGCCATTCATTGTCTGTCATGTTGGAGCCATTCATTGTCTGTCATGTTGGAGCCATTCATTGTCCGCCATGTTGGAGCCATTCATTGTCCGCCATGTTGGAGCCATTCATTGTCCGTCATGTTGGAGCCATTCATTGTCCGCCATGTCTCCCATTGTCAGCCATGTTGGAGCCATTCATTGTCCGTCATGTTGGAGCCATTCATTGTCCGTCATGTTGGAGCCATTCATTGTCCGCCATGTTGGAGCCATTCATTGTCCGTCATGTTGGAGCCATTCATTGTCCGTCATGTTGGAGCCATTCATTGTCCGCCATGTTGGAGCCATGTCTCCCATTGTCCGCCATGTTGGAGCCATTCATTGTTCGTCATGTTGGAGCCATTCATTGTCCGTCATGTTGGAGCCATGTCTCCAATTGTCCGCCATGTTGGAGCCATTCATTGTCTGTCATGTTGGAGCCATTCATTGTCTGTCATGTTGGAGCCATTCATTGTCTGTCATGTTGGAGCCATTCATTGTCCGCCATGTTGGAGCCATTCATTGTCCGCCATGTTGGAGCCATTCATTGTCCGTCATGTTGGAGCCATTCATTGTCCGCCATGTCTCCCATTGTCAGCCATGTTGGAGCCATTCATTGTCCGTCATGTTGGAGCCATTCATTGTCCGTCATGTTGGAGCCATTCATTGTCCGCCATGTTGGAGCCATTCATTGTCCGTCATGTTGGAGCCATTCATTGTCCGTCATGTTGGAGCCATTCATTGTCCGTCATGTTGGAGCCATTCATTGTCCGCCATGTTGGAGCCATTCATTGTCCTCCATGTTGGAGCCATGTCTTCCATTGTCCGCCATGTTGGAGCCATTCATTGTCCGTCATGTTGGAGCCATTCATTGTCCGTCATGTTGGAGCCATTCATTGTCCGTCATGTTGGAGCCATTCATTGTCCGCCATGTTGGAGCCATTCATTGTCCGCCATGTTGGAGCCATTCATTGTCCGCCATGTTGGAGCCATTCATTGTCCGCCATGTTGGAGCCATTCATTGTCCGCCATGTTGGATCCATTCATTTTCCTCAAGCTGCCACAAGTATTACAAAACAAGCGCCAGAAGTCCTATCCTTTTATCTACTTCCTGTAAAGAGTCATCTAATGTTTGCACTTCCTTTATTACAAATTCTGTTTAATTTAGAATTTCTTAATTCCTGCTCTGTTAATAGCTTTTATAACCCTGCAGGAGTTTACTGTATGTAAATTAAAGTTCAACTTACAGAGCAGGAGATAAAAACGATTATAGCAAGTTAACATCTGATTGATATGAAACCATTTTGTTTTCATGCTGGCTGTCAGTCAGAGCCAGGGGGTGTGGCTAGGGCTGCATAAACATAAAGTGATTTAACCCCTTAAGGACCAAACTTCTGGAATAAAAGGGAATCATGACATGTCACGTGTCCTTAAGGGGTTAACTCCTAAATGGCAGAAAATTGAGCAGTGAATCTTCACTCCACACCAAAACTGCTTCATTCAGCTAAAGCTGTTTTGGTGATTATAGTGTCCCCCTAGCTGAATTATATACATTCTCTGCTATTTATGCCTCCAGTTCAGCTACTTTGTGATAATATTCAAAACTCACTTTGAATGTCTGACAATTCCCCCTTTATTGAATAACGGTATTAGATTGTAAGCTCAGCGAGCCAGGTTTTGTGGTTTATTCAAATTGATTTGTAGTGAGGCGGTCTAGGACGTGAAATGTGAGGTAAACCCAGGCTGCTGTCATGTTGGAGACAGTTCTCATATTTTCTGCCATGTTGGAGACATTCTCACATTTATATATGTGAGAGATAAATCGATGTATGTGTGTAAACATTTATATTGTATTTTTGTAATATTGTATGCTATTGTAACAATGTAATAATTTGTGGAGTCAGGACATTCTTGAAAAGGAGAGAAATCTCAATGCATCCTTCCTGGTAAAATACTTTATAAATAAATAAATTTTCCGACATGTTGGAGCCATTCATTTTCTGCCATGTTGGAGCCAATTCTCACATTTTCCGGCATGTTGGAGCCATTGTCCGCCATGTTGGAGCCATTTCTCCCATTGACCGCCATGTTGGAGCCATTCATTGTCCGCCATGTTGGAGCAATTCATTGTCCGCCATGTCTCCCATTGTCCGCCATGTTGGAGCCATTGTCCGCCATGTTGGAGCCATTCATTGTCCGCCATGTTGGAGCCATTGTCCGCCATGTTGGAGCCATTTCTCCCATTGGCCGCCATGTTGGAGCCATTCATTGTCCGTCATGTTGGAGCCATTCATTGTCCGCCATATTGGAGCCATTCATTGTCCGCCATATTGGAGCCATTCATTGTCCGCCATGTTGGAGCCATGTCTCCCATTGTCCGCCATGTTGGAGCCATTCATTGTCCGCCATATTGGAGCCATTCATTGTCCGCCATGTTGGAGCCATGTCTCCCATTGTCCGCCATGTTGGAGCCATTCATTGTTCGTCATGTTGGAGCCATTCATTGTCCGTCATGTTGGAGCCATGTCTCCAATTGTCCGCCATGTTGGAGCCATTCATTGTCTGTCATGTTGGAGCCATTCATTGTCTGTCATGTTGGAGCCATTCATTGTCTGTCATGTTGGAGCCATTCATTGTCCGCCATGTTGGAGCCATTCATTGTCCGCCATGTTGGAGCCATTCATTGTCCGTCATGTTGGAGCCATTCATTGTCCGCCATGTCTCCCATTGTCAGCCATGTTGGAGCCATTCATTGTCCGTCATGTTGGAGCCATTCATTGTCCGTCATGTTGGAGCCATTCATTGTCCGCCATGTTGGAGCCATTCATTGTCCGTCATGTTGGAGCCATTCATTGTCCGTCATGTTGGAGCCATTCATTGTCCGTCATGTTGGAGCCATTCATTGTCCGCCATGTTGGAGCCATTCATTGTCCTCCATGTTGGAGCCATGTCTTCCATTGTCCGTCATGTTGGAGCCATTCATTGTCCGCCATGTTGGAGCCATTCATTGTCCGCCATGTTGGAGCCATTCATTGTCCGCCATGTTGGAGCCATTCATTGTCCGCCATGTTGGAGCCATTCATTGTCCGCCATGTTGGATCCATTCATTTTCCTCAAGCTGCCACAAGTATTACAAAACAAGCGCCAGAAGTCCTATCCTTTTATCTACTTCCTGTAAAGAGTCATCTAATGTTTGCACTTCCTTTATTACAAATTCTGTTTAATTTAGAATTTCTTAATTCCTGCTCTGTTAATAGCTTTTATAACCCTGCAGGAGTTTACTGTATGTAAATTAAAGTTCAACTTACAGAGCAGGAGATAAAAACGATTATAGCAAGTTAACATCTGATTGATATGAAACCATTTTGTTTTCATGCTGGCTGTCAGTCAGAGCCAGGGGGTGTGGCTAGGGCTGCATAAACATAAAGTGATTTAACCCCTTAAGGACCAAACTTCTGGAATAAAAGGGAATCATGACATGTCACGTGTCCTTAAGGGGTTAACTCCTAAATGGCAGAAAATTGAGCAGTGAATCTTCACTCCACACCAAAACTGCTTCATTCAGCTAAAGCTGTTTTGGTGATTATAGTGTCCCCCTAGCTGAATTATATACATTCTCTGCTATTTATGCCTCCAGTTCAGCTACTTTGTGATAATATTCAAAACTCACTTTGAATGTCTGACAATTCCCCCTTTATTGAATAACGGTATTAGATTGTAAGCTCAGCGAGCCAGGTTTTGTGGTTTATTCAAATTGATTTGTAGTGAGGCGGTCTAGGACGTGAAATGTGAGGTAAACCCAGGCTGCTGTCATGTTGGAGACAGTTCTCATATTTTCTGCCATGTTGGAGACATTCTCACATTTATATATGTGAGAGATAAATCGATGTATGTGTGTAAACATTTATATTGTATTTTTGTAATATTGTATGCTATTGTAACAATGTAATAATTTGTGGAGTCAGGACATTCTTGAAAAGGAGAGAAATCTCAATGCATCCTTCCTGGTAAAATACTTTATAAATAAATAAATTTTCCGACATGTTGGAGCCATTCATTTTCTGCCATGTTGGAGCCAATTCTCACATTTTCCGGCATGTTGGAGCCATTGTCCGCCATGTTGGAGCCATTTCTCCCATTGACCGCCATGTTGGAGCCATTCATTGTCCGCCATGTTGGAGCAATTCATTGTCCGCCATGTCTCCCATTGTCCGCCATGTTGGAGCCATTCATTGTCCGCCATGTTGGAGCCATTCATTGTCCGCCATGTTGGAGCTATTGTCCGCCATGTTGGAGCCATTTCTCCCATTGGCCGCCATGTTGGAGCCATTCATTGTCCGTCATGTTGGAGCCATTCATTGTCCGCCATATTGGAGCCATTCATTGTCCGCCATGTTGGAGCCATTCATTGTCCGCCATGTTGGAGCCATGTCTCCCATTGTCCGCCATGTTGGAGCCATTCATTGTCCGCCATATTGGAGCCATTCATTGTCCGCCATGTTGGAGCCATGTCTCCCATTGTCCGCCATGTTGGAGCCATTCATTGTTCGTCATGTTGGAGCCATTCATTGTCCGTCATGTTGGAGCCATGTCTCCAATTGTCCGCCATGTTGGAGCCATTCATTGTCTGTCATGTTGGAGCCATTCATTGTCTGTCATGTTGGAGCCATTCATTGTCTGTCATGTTGGAGCCATTCATTGTCCGCCATGTTGGAGCCATTCATTGTCCGCCATGTTGGAGCCATTCATTGTCCGTCATGTTGGAGCCATTCATTGTCCGCCATGTCTCCCATTGTCAGCCATGTTGGAGCCATTCATTGTCCGTCATGTTGGAGCCATTCATTGTCCGTCATGTTGGAGCCATTCATTGTCCGCCATGTTGGAGCCATTCATTGTCCGTCATGTTGGAGCCATTCATTGTCCGTCATGTTGGAGCCATTCATTGTCCGTCATGTTGGAGCCATTCATTGTCCGCCATGTTGGAGCCATTCATTGTCCTCCATGTTGGAGCCATGTCTTCCATTGTCCGCCATGTTGGAGCCATTCATTGTCCGTCATGTTGGAGCCATTCATTGTCCGTCATGTTGGAGCCATTCATTGTCCGTCATGTTGGAGCCATTCATTGTCCGCCATGTTGGAGCCATTCATTGTCCGCCATGTTGGAGCCATTCATTGTCCGCCATGTTGGATCCATTCATTTTCCGTCATGTTGGAGCCATTCATTGTCCGTCATGTTGGAGCCATTCATTGTCCGCCATGTTGGAGCCATTCATTGTCCGCCATGTTGGAGCCATTCATTGTCCGCCATGTTGGAGCCATTCATTGTCCGTCATGTTGGAGCCATTCATTGTCCGTCATGTTGGAGCCATTCATTGTCCGTCATGTTGGAGCCATTCATTGTCCGCCATGTTGGAGCCATTCATTGTCCGTCATGTTGGAGCCATTCATTGTCCGTCATGTTGGAGCCATTCATTGTCCGCCATGTCTCCCATTGTCCGCCATGTTGGAGCCATTCATTGTTCGCCATGTTGGAGCCATTGTCCGCCATGTTGGAGCCATTTCTCCCATTGTCCGCCATGTTGGAGCCATTCATTGTCCGCCATGTTGGAGCCACGTCTCCCGTTTCCCGCCATTTTGTGTCGGTGCAGGTTTGGTTATGGTAACTTTATATTAATGTGAGTGGCGCTCTCTCTCTCTGAGAGCCCCGGGCTGTGTATAGTATACCGCGCTGGGCGGCCCCCGGTGGCTGCGAGCAATGCATGTTGGGTACTCACAGGAAGCACGTGATGCAATGGCTCAGTAACACGAGTCAGCGCCTCCCCGCGGAGCATGCCGGGTAATGTGGGCGGTGATTGCGGACACGGACTACAGCTCCCGTCATGCTGTTCGGGTCAGTCTGGGCCGCTAGCGGCGCTGTGACGCCCGTTGCATGCCGGGTAATGTAGTCCCATGGTGGTGACACCGGAAGTGGAGGAAGAGTTTCCGGTTGGTATTATCGGCCGGCTCTGCGCATGCGCGCTCATTCTTCGGCCTTCCCAGCCAGCCAGGCCCAGCGTGCGGCTCCAGGAGGTGAGAGATAGAGAGAGAGACCGGGGCCACAGCGCGCTCACTGATAGAGGGGGGAGACCGGGGGGAGAAACCATTATACTGACTGACTGAGAGACACTATACCAGCGTGCGGCTCCGGGAGGTGAGAGAGAGACCGGGAGGGGGGATACAGCATACTGACTGAGAGGAGGGAGCCGGGGGACCCGCCATGCTGCTTACTGCCAGGGAGGGATCGGGGCTTCTGGGGCCCCACATCCTAAATCACTGACCCCAAGAGCTGGCAATCTATAGTCATTTACTGAGAGGGTCCCATCCCAGTATACTGACCCCAAGAGCTGGCAATCTATAGCCATTTACTGAGAGGGTCCCCAGTGCAGATGCAGCTACCCCATCCCAGTATACTGACCCCAAGAGCTGGCAATCTATAGCCATTTACTGAGTGGCTCCCAGTGCAGATGCAGCTACACCCATCCCAGTATACTGACCCCAAGAGCTGGCAATCTATAGCCATTTACTGAGAGCGTCCCAGTGCAGATACAGCTACACCCATCCCAGTATACTGACCCCAAGAGCTGGCAATCTATAGCCATTTACTGAGAGGGTCTCCAGTGCAGATACACCTACCCCATCCCAGTATACTGACCCCAAGAGCTGGCAATCTATAGCCATTTACTGAGAGGGTCCCCAGTGCAGATACACCTACCCCATCCCAGTATACTGACCCCAAGAGCTGGCAATCTATAGCCATTTACTGAGAGGGTCCCCAGTGCAGATACACCTACCCCATCCCAGTATACTGACCCCAAGAGCTGGCAATCTATAGCCATTTACTGAGAGGGACCCCAGTGCAGGTTCAGCTACACCCATCCCAGTATACTGACCCCAAGAGCTAGCAATCTATAGCCATTTACTGAGAGCGTCCCCAGTGCAGATACAGCTACCCCATCCCAGTATACTGACCCCAAGAGCTGGCAATCTATATCCATTTACTGAGTGGCTCCCAGTGCAGATACAGCTACCCCATCCCAGTATACTGACCCCAAGAGCTGGCAATCTATAGCCATTTACCGAGAGGGTCTCTGGTGCAGATTCAGCTACACCCATCCCAGTATACTGACAGAACATACACATATTGGCGGTAGTCAAGGTTTATGTTTCCCATTTTGCATCACATGAAATCCTTGTTTACGTCTACAGACTTCATTGGTGACCAAACTTTTCATAAAATGCCTGAGGTATTAGTCAGCCACTCTGACTGGAACCCCACATTTCTTGTGATATATTAGTGACCAGTCTCGCCTCTGATACAGATATTCACCACTCTCGGTCAGTGAATGGGGTTCAGAAGAGGGTTATCCTGTCCTATGATATACTCACTGGGAAACTGGTGGAAAGCCATTTTTAGTCACTAAATAGAAAGTTACTTATCAGTTCATCGCTTGGCTTAGCCTTGCTGCATGGGTGCGGCTATCTTTAAGTCCTCCTTGGTGGGAAGCATAGTGACAAGGCCAAGCACATGATATCCAAAAAGTATTCTCTGAGCCAGCTTCATTCGTTTTACAAAATGCCGCGACCCGCTCACATATATTGCTTTTCAGCAAAGAGGGCACACAGAGGGCTACTCCCATGGCTACAGTTTTATATTTCAATGGTTTATGTAAAATAAGATGTTGTGCACTCAGTTGATGATTTGGAGCTCAGCGTGGTTGAGTGCGAAGGGGATGTATTTGCTAAACCCTGGAGTGAATATACAGCCATCTTGGCTCTCAGTTTAGAGCAATTAGTTTTGTAAGTGGACCGTAAAGCTCTGTTTCAGTGGGATGTAGTATGCTGCTTTGGGTACATGGTCAGCTGTTACATTGCATCAATGTGTGTGTTGCCCTTTTTTATTTCTGTTTGGTAACCTGCTTTTTGTGGTGATGAGGGATATTCTGGGATTTTGCTGTAACATTTTTTTTTTTTTTTAAATCCACACCAATTACTTTGCTCACCATAAGGAACGTTACCTGTCCTATTATCCGACACACAGGCTGAAGGCTGGGTCACTGTGCCCTATTGATCTGCTTCAAGCAGATCTGATGCTTTCCAGTATTTCATAAAGATATAGAGGTACTTACTAAAGGGAGGTACTTACTGAGGGGGAATTCAAAGTGAGCTTCAAATTTAAGGCCAAAGTAGCCGAACTGAAAGACTAGCGAACTTGGAGAAATATTCCTGTTCAGCTAGTTTGAATGTAAATTGGAAATTCACTTTGAAATCTCACGTTAGTGAATAACCCTAATAATCTGTATGAAATATTAATTAAAGGAATAGTTTAGTCACCATAACACATTTAACTAAATTAAGTTGTTATGGTGTCAGAAGGATCCTCTGGTGCACTGTTACCTTGAGGGATTAAACCCCAAAGTGAGCCTTCAGTGCCAATCTTCAGGTCTTCTGAAATTTCAGGTTCAGTAAGAGCGGAGTGCCGCTGGGCAGGGGCGCCTCTGTCTGAGAGCGGTCAGCTGATGTTTTCAGCCGATTAGTGACTTCTCATTCATAAAACTGGCTTAAAAAGGGTACGTCTCTTTTCTAACCAGTTTTGTAAATGGGAAGTCACTGATTGGCTGAGAGCGTCAGCGAACCACTCTCAAACAGCGGTGCTCCTGCCCGGTGGCACGCCCAGGTTCCTGAAAGGTTTAGATGAGGTTATGGTGCCCGGAGTGCCTCTTTAGAAGTGCATTGGAATTCCAATGAAATCCTAAGTAGGGAGTACTTTGCCTTTTGGCAAAGCTTGGGTTTCAGCTGTGGGTTTCAGGCTTTGTTTATGGAGGGTCTCATTGGATCCTTCCTAGCCCTCAGTGTTGTTCTCTCGCGGCTCCTGGCAACTGAAATGACAAGAGCCAAAGGGCACCTGAATAGTGAAAATTGCTTCAGCCACGGGGCAGCCGGAGATAAGTAAAACTCCCCTCCCCAGCATCCTGTGGCCACCAGACCCCAAGTGGATCTGTACGTTTCTGTTTCTATGAAATATGCAGACACATCCAAAATTGGTAGATCCACTTTAAATATACAGTATAGCCCTAATCGGATGTAGCTGTGCTGCGTTGTTTTATGTTAATCTAAGATCAATGTTCCATAGTGTGTGTTTGACTGTTACACATTGTAATCGTCCACATATAGAATGTGACGGCAGATAAGAACCATTCGGCCCATCCAATCTGCCCAATTTTCGAAATCCTTTCATTAGTCCCTGGCCTTATCTTATAGTTAGGATAGCCTTATGCTTACACTCCTTCACTCTGTTAACCTCTACCACAGGCTTCACCAAACTCTGGCCATCCATATGTTGCTGAACTCCAACTCCCATGATTCTATGAATGAAATAGGCTGAGAATCATGGGAGTTGTACTTCAGCAACATGTTCAGGGTCGGCGTTTGGGGAAGGCTATTCTATATGACCAGAGTGTTTGAACTGCTGTTGTAATTCTTTACTTCATGATGTATTTTAAACGTTGCAAAACGAACGATACACACTTTAAATGTGTCTGAAGTTTGCTTAGCTGACATTGGTTTCCTTTATACTCTGCCCCCACTGTTGCCCCAGATTACTGAGATTTGCTGAGCTTGGCATTGTGGGAAGGCACGGGTACCTATTCTTTTGTGCTGGATTTTTTTTTTTCTAAATCTCTTTTCATGACCTAAGCGACAATATGAACTTTTAAAATTTAAACAAAAAGTGTTATCTTTGCATAAAAAAAAGATAGTATCACAGTCAGTGTTTGCTGTTATTTGTCTCAATATCGTATTTTTGTTTTTCTATAACTGTTATTTTCTTTTCTATATTGACAAAGTATTCATAACTTCCTTTACATTATCTACAGGTTTGTGTGACCTCAAAAAGACTTCAATATGTCTCGATTTTTCGCTACTGGCTCAGACAGTGAGTCTGAAGAATCCGTTTCTGGAGATGAGATTCTTCCTAAGCCAGTGGGAGGCACCTACGGCAAGCAGTGAGTGTCTCCTTAATATTACACCTAGCACAGGACCTAAAGGCAGGCAGAAACTTTACATACCGTTTATTATTCATAACGCGCCAACAAATTCCGCAGCGTTGTACAATAAGTGGACTCACAAACAAGTAGTTGCAACAAGACGTGTTACACATGCAGGAACAGAAGGTGCAGAGGACCCTGCTCAAACAAGCTGATAATGGCACTCAGGGAAATGGCAAACACTCTTATATTTGGTGTTCAGTATAATTTACAGATATATTTTATGTTAAGTAAAAATGCGAATATATCCAAGAGACTTAGAATTGCTTGCAGTAAAGATTTAGTTTTTAAATGTTGCCTTTTTTTTTAGTAGAAATATGTGAACACTGTAGCAATAGTTTTTCTGCCCTGGTTAGATAATCATGCTTTTCTCTTCCCTGTCTCATTCTTCTTTACGTCTTTTCTTCCAAACCCGCAGGCCTCTCCTCCTCAGTGACGATGAAGAGGACACGAAGCGAGTGGTGCGCAGTGCCAAGGATAAGAGGTGGGTTCCCTTATTCTGCCCAGGCTGTGATTTAGTTTCATCTTTGCCTCAGCCAGACTATTTCGTAGACCTCTAGTTTGAAATCAGTTGTGTCTACATATGTCCCCGTTGCTCAGTGTCTTAGAACAAGGATGTCAAACAGCCCTTCTTATGGCTGTCAGGGAATTATGTCAGTGGTACGCCAACAAATTGTAAGGTTTTGGAACTTTCTATATTAGAAAAGGCCATCTTTGTGCTTACTGGATGACTTGTAATGGCTAAAAAAAATATATTTTTGCCGAGGTCTGATGAGATTTCCTATGATGTCTTTATATAATAAATGTAGGGAATTAGGATCTGACTGGCAAACTCTATGGCAACCGTAGCATGTTTGGAAAAATTCTCCTTTACTATGGTCAAAACTTGGCTTTTACAGCCTACATTTTGCTGTTCAGTGTTATTTGTAAATGTGTTTCTATGTTACTGGGGGTTACATGATTACAGGTGTGGCCCATGGTTTTCTAATAGTGTCTGTCCTTCCTAGATTCGAGGAGCTGACAAACCTTATTAAAACCATCCGCAATGCTATGAAGATTCGGGACATGACGAAATGTCTGGAGGAGTTTGAGCAGCTCGGCAAAGCCTACGCAAAGGCCAAGAACATTGTGGATAAGGAGGGGGTTCCCCGCTTTTACATCCGCCTCCTCTCTGATTTGGAGGATTATTTGAATGAGGTGAGACCCAGCTGTTGGGCTTAATGTCGGGTCTCATTCAGCTTTGCACAGTGCATTTGAGCTTTATAGTTTCAACACACAGTCCCATTTCCAGAACTGAGGGTATAATCAGGCTGATTACTGCCGTGGTATGGCCGCTATCATGTTACTCACTATATCTCACAACCTCATGCTGGCCAGGAGTCTATGGGACTGGAACAGACCACAATGACTGAGGTTTGACTGTAGCTTTTGTTTATTTTATGCATTTTTATATAATGCACACCACCTCCAGCATGGAGTGACCTGAAGCTAGGATTGGGTAAACTGCGATGCTCCCCCTGCTTCTCTTGTTTTTTTATTTCACTGTGGTCCATCCGTTCCTAAGCTTGCCATTCCTGGTTGCAAAAACCTGTACATATTATCAGTGATACTGAGATATGTATAATTATCCTGACTCTGATCCCAATTTATCTGATACATAATTGTTTATCCATAAGAGAGAGGAACGTTGTAACCAGTGCTGATGGGTGTTACTTGTTTCACAGCTATGGGAGGACAAAGAGGGAAAGAAGAAGATGAATAAAAACAACGCTAAAGCCCTGAGCACACTGCGTCAGAAACTGCGCAAATACAACCGTGACTTTGAGACATCAATCAGTGCCTACAAACAGGTAAGGAACCAGGTCTTGTGTATTATACACCTTTTACACTATGTGAAAATGCCATTTTTAATGATTGCTTCTTGTAAACTGACTGGTGTCATTCTGTACTCAGTAAACCATTATTTTGTCTCTCAGAATCCCGAAGAGTCGGCAGATGAAGACCAGGAAAAAGATGATGATGATTCAGATGGTGAGAAATCTTTAAATTCACTTTAGTGTTGTGTTTAGGGTGCAGAGGTTTAGAATTTTTTCCATGTAATATATTTTTCTTGGGAGATGGACATTTTAAATGTGTTCTGTTTTGGGGTTCATTGGTAAACTGCATCATATGGGAAAGAATGCTGTCGTAATGTGACTGGCATCTATGTCAAGCCTAGAGTCTCTTCGCTGTCACTTTGAATGATGGGGGTTATTTTTTTCTTTATAATACAAACATAATTATCGCTTTTGTATCAGCTTCATCTTCCAGTGATGACGACGACGATGACGATAAGGATGAAGGGATGAGTGCCAGCAAGTTTCTGAAGAAGGTGGAATCTGCCCCGCCTGATACTCGCAATAAATTCTTGAAGAAAGCAGAGGTAGGCCAGATTCTCCTGCGCTAGCGTCTCTCTTGCTTGTTAATCTTAGATTTACCTCCTCCTTTCACGCTTATACACGGTCATGTCTTTCATCTGCAAAAGTTAATTACTTCAGTACCCTCATAACCACACTCTCCTGCCAACCCAAACTACTATTTCACACTTCTAACTCTCCTCTTAGCCCGGTTGCTCCTCCTACTGACTTAACAGGTACGAACTTTGCTGACAAGATCTCTGCAATCAGGGAAGAGATCTCTTCTCTCTCCTTCCCCTTACCCTTACAAAACTTCCCCCAGCCTCACTCCCTCTGCTGTTTTATGTTCATTCACATCCGCTACAGCGGAAGCGGTTTCTGCTCTGCTCCAGTCCTCCCGCCCCACCACCTGCTCCCTAGATCCAATTCCCTCGCATCTCATTCATACTCTGTCTTCTTCTCTTTCTCCACCTCTCACTAAAATTCTCAATCTCTTCCTCTCATCTGGCATATTTCAATTACCCTTCAAACATGCGAATATCACCCCGATTAAAAAAAAAAAAAAAAAAAAGCCCAACCTTGACCCTAAGTCCCCGTCCAACTATCGTCCTATCTCGCTACTGCCTTTTGCGTCCTAGATCCTTGAAAGAGTTGTGTATGCGAGATTGACAGACTTTGAGTCCGATTCTCTGCTAGACCTGCTTCAGTCTGGTTTCCGCGCTACGCACTCTGTGGAAACGGCTCTGACCAAAGTATCCAATGATCTACTCTCTGCAAAATCTCGTGGTCACTACTCTATCCTAATTCTCCTTGACCTGTCTGTGGCTTTTGACACTGTTCATCAGCAACAGCTTCTTCTCATCCTCCGCAATATCGGTCTACAAGATATTGCTCTCACCTGGTGCTCCTCCTATCTCTCCCAGCACTTTTTTTTTTTATTGTCTTTCTCTGGCTCTGCCTCTTCCTCCCAACCTCTCTCTGTTGGTGTCCCTCAAGGTTCAGTCCTTGGTCCCCTACTTTTCTCCATCTATTCTGCCTCCCTTGGTAAACTCATCAGCTCCTTTGGCTTCCAATATCACTTCTATGTGGATGACACGCAATGACACGCAAATCTATCTCTCCTACCCTGATCTCTCCCTGTCCCTCGTGACTAGTGTCTCTGACTGCCTCTCTGCTATTCCTAACTGGGTGGCTGCCCACTTCCTTTAAGCTCAACTTGTCCAAAACAGAACTTCTGGTCTTTCCTCCCTCAAGTGTTGCTACTCCCGTTTCTGTCTCCCTTCACGTTAATGGTGCTACCATCCGCTCCACCACGCAGGCTCGCTGCCTAGGTGTTCTCTTTGACTCCGACCTCTCCTTCACCCCTCATGTTCAGTCGATCGCCAAATCCTGCCACTTCCACCTCAAAAAACATTGCATGCATCCGCCCCTACTTAACGCCAGATGCGGCTACGGTGCTGGTCCATTCCCCTGTCCTTTCTCACATTGACTGTTGCAATCCGCTTCTCAGTGGTCTTACGTGCTCCCAACTTGCCCTGGTACAGTCTATAATGAATTCGTCGGCAAGGCTTATCTTCCTGTCCGCCCACGCCTCATCCCTCTGTCAGTCCCTATATTGATTTCCCATAAAATATAGGGATCTACATAAAATTCTGGTTCTTGCTTTCACATCTCTACATAATGCTGCTCCCACCTATCTATCCTCCCTAATACACAAGTATGTCCCATCTAGGCCCCTACACTCTGCCGAAGACCTACGTCTATTCTCTGTTCGTACTCCCACCTCTGCTCGCATTCAAGACTTCTCTAGGGCTGCACCGTTCCTGTGAAACTCCCTTCCCTTTTCCATTAGATGCCCACCCAGTCTCCACTCCTTAAAAAAAAAAAAATAACGAAAAACCCCATTTATTCACAAAAGCGTATCAAACTGTTAATGGCACCAAAAAAAAAAACCCCACACTAAGTCTTCATTGAATAATATTCTACCTACTTCCCTTACCTTTTGTGTCACTTTACCTCACTCCCTCTAGCAATGTAAGCTCATGCACTCAATCCCTCTGTTTCTGTGCGTCAAACTTGTCTGATTACAATTTCATGTTTGTTAGTCCACCCATTGTAAAGCGCTACAGAATTTGTTGGCGCTATATAAATATAATAATCAAGCCATTTTTTTCTTCGTTTGCTTGTGTATCTTAATGTTCCTTCCATGGCCCCACTGGTAACTCACGTTCCCTTTCTACAGGATGAGGAAGATGAGGAGGAATCGTCAGATGATGAAGATTGGGGTTCAGATTCTGAAGACTCTGACTCAGAGTCAGAAGATGATCAAGGGAATCGAACATCCCTGGCTTCAAAATTCCTTAAAAAGTGAGTAGCGCAACTTGCATTGGCCAAATATCCAAGATTAACCTGTTGAATGTAGAAAGGCCATGTTAACGCAATGAAGCGCTACTTTTTCATCCCTCTGGTGTTTTTCATATTCACATTTGGCTTCAGTTTAAGTAGACCGTCCCGTTACTTTATTCAAAGGCTTTTCTGTGTGGTGTCCATAAGTTTCTGTAGAACGCCTTCCACTACCAGGGTAATGTCTATAATCTGGTCTGTGAATTTAGTTATTTTTGTCATGAATTACAAACATTCTAGTTCGGGTAGTTGGTCGCTCTCACCCCCATAATTAATTTTGATTGTGCCATTTCATGATTGTAGGGTAGCTACTGAGGGTGACCGCCAGGCTCAAGAGAAGAAGAAAGAGGACAAAGCCAAGAAGAAGCAACATCGCAAAGTAAAAAGCAGAGAACATGAGGATGACATAGAGGAAGAGGATAATGAAGCAGGTGGCGAGTGGGAGAAGGTGAAAGGAGGAGCTCCCATGGTCAAGGTAAGCGAGAGCCTGAATCATGCCCTGACCTTTCATGTTCTTTTGTTTCCACACTCATTCCTTTCCATCTCTCTCTTCACAAGGAAAAACCCAAGATGTTTGCTAAAGGCACAGAGATTACACCAGTGATTGTGGTCAAAAAACTCAATGAAATTCTGCAGGCCAGAGGGAAAAAAGGCACTGACAGGTGAGCACCGATGGAAAGTAAGTTGCAAATTGCTGGGGTCTGATTTATTGCAAGTTTTCACTAAACTTTGACTTTCCTCCTCCAGAGCTGCTCAGATAGAGCTCCTTCAACTTTTGGTGGGAATCTCCGAGGAGAACAACCTGGGTCAGGGTATCTCCATCAAAATAAAGTTCAACATCGTTGCCTCTCTGTACGATTATAATCCCAATCTGGCTGCCTTCATGAAGGTATATAGATTGTCTACACACTGTCACGACTGACTTGATTCATTGAATGCTTCGTTGTCTCATTAATGGACATGATGGTGGAATTCCTGGTGGCCAACTGATTTTTTTTTTTTTTTTCTTGAATTTTCAGGCTGACATGTGGAAGAAGTGTCTGGAATGTATCCATGATCTGCTTGACATCTTGTTTTCCAATCCCAATATTTTTATCGGGGAGAATATTGCTGAAGATTCAGAAAACCTTGCAAACCTAGATCAGGTATTAATATAAACTAATGAAAAGAAAAAATTACCTGCGCTCTCTCCTTAATCCCTATGTATATTTAGACAAATGGAGGTCATTTAGTTGCTCCAATGGCCATTGGAGGGAATGCCCGCCTGCCAACGTAAAGGCAGACCCCCCTAAGCGGGTCCTACACTGACCCTTCAGCCTGCTTCCTTGAGCTTCTGGCAAAGATATCTCTGAGACAGAGAGGGGGTATTTTTTATATACACCCCTATATATTTATTAACCCTTAATAGGGAACACATGGGATGGGCGGCAGCATTGTAACCAGGCTGTGTGATACTAAGTAAATACAAAAAGAGAAGTCCTGCGCTCACTCCCATCACTAATGGGCCGGCAGCAAGGACTACAGTACACATCAGCCCCAATATATAGTAAAAAACAAAGAAAATAAAAATGTACCTGCGCTCTTTCCTTAATCCCTATGTATATTCAGACAAATGGAGGTCATTTAGTTACTCCAATGGCCATTTAATATAAACTACTTTATTGTGATTATCTTCTGCCTTCAGGTATCATACACCACTACGATATTGCCTACATGGCGATTCTGGATACAGTATATAACATTTATATTCTAATTTGTCTGTTATGTATGCCTAGAAGCAGACAAATTGCTCCCAAACCTCTCTGGAACTCCGGCCTGCAATAATGGTGTATTATTATATAATATATATATATTTTTTTTTTTAGCCCATTCGTGTGCGTGGCTGTATTCTCACATTGATTGAAAGGATGGACGAGGAGTTCACTAAAATCATGCAGAACACGGATCCACATTCTCAAGGTATGCTGAAAGCCCCGTTCTAGGTGTGCTCCGATCAGGCAATGGGTGAGAAGGGCCAGGAGAGTTTTTATAACTTTATTTTTACAGACGTGTTTTAAGGAATAAGTAGAAACGAATGCAGCCTTTCCCTACGCTTTGCTTCCTTAATATCAATGTTCTCGAAACTTTTGCACATGCCCTTGTGTCACTGTCAGGCTTTATATTTCAAAATAATATATTTCATGATGGTTAGGTTTTAACACAAGGGATAATGGGCATTATAATTAATCGTAGCAAGCCAGATTTTGCAGGCTTTGAGCATTTAATTTGCTTTCGGTTGGTGATGGGCCTTCCCAACATGTGCTATGTTTATACATTTCTTTTGCCTGTCAGATTGAGTGCCCTGGCAGGCTCTGTGAAATCGTGCTAAGAGCTAACCTCTTCTCTCCAATGTCTCTCATGCAGAGTACGTGGATAATCTGAAGGACGAGGCTCGGGTGTGTGAAGTGATCGAGCGGCTTCAGCGTTACCTGGAAGAGAAAGGAAGTACGGACGAGATCTGCAGGGTCTACCTCCGCAGGATCATGCACACTTACTACAAATTCGACTACAAAGCCCACCAGAGGCAAATGAGCAGTGAGAGCGATTCTAAGGTAACCTCCCCACTACTCCTGGGTTCTGTCAGGCTTTATCCATCATAACTTGTTTGGGACAGGAACCAGAAGTCAAACTCCCCATTTCTGAATGATCCCACCAAGCCCTGGCAGACTCCATCCGTCCTCGCGTGTCTGGTTTAGAACTGGAGTTTGACATAACCTTTCCCTATATTCCACCAAGCTCTATCTTAATGCGAAGAAGGATAAAAGCACATTTTATAGAACACTATTACAATACCAGCTCTCCACGTGTACCTATTGCCTTGACACATGCCTGCCTTCCTTTGCCAATAATAATAATCTGGTTCCACTTAGTTGTAAAATAAAATGTCTGTCACCTGTGTCCACGAGTTGACATTCCCTGAGGACTGTGCATCTGATTTTGTTTTTTTGATACAAGAAACAAAAATTGAATTAAAGTGGGCTGAGAGCCTTTGCTCTTAGCAGCAAAATCTAGTGTAACTGCTGCCACGGAAAACCAGTTCCATGTTGTATTGAAGTTTTGTTTGTGTTTGCAGTCTGAGCAGGACCAAGCTGAGAACGAGGCAGAAGACAGTGCCATCCTCATGGACAGACTCTGCAAGTATATTTATGCCAAAGACAGAACAGACAGAATTCGAACCTGTGCCATACTTTGCCATATTTACCACCACGCTCTTCACAACCGCTGGTTCCAAGCCAGAGACCTGATGCTCATGTCCCACCTACAGGACAACATCCAGCACGCAGACCCTCCTGTGCAGGTACTGGGCCATTATATGGAAGACAAAACATTCACATGAATTCAGAGAGAGAATTGTCAGGATGTACATTTTTGGCTTGTTTTGAAAACTTTTAGAGAGTTAAACAAGTGAGTTCCAGTAATTGAAGCGATGGCTCCTAACAGACGGAGTTTGATGTGTTTCTTGGGGGGGGGGGAGACAAGGGGGGGTGAGGAAATGCCAGATTATCAATTCTGTAATTGGAACTCTAACCTTTATCAAGCTAAAGCTTATGTATGTTGTAAACTGAAGGAGTAAAAAAACACATTTTTAAACTGCAACCTGTCCATTTTGGCCTGAATGTTGCCACTAGGTTTTCAGTTTAACAAAATTACTGTATAGAAAATTAACCTTCATTATAGACTGCTTATGTTATATAAACACGTGTTTGTATTTAATGCACTAACACTACAACATTTTACTTCGTGATTTTCTAAGGATTAGTATTTAAAACGGTCAGGATTTTAAGCTTAAATAGTTTGTGTAATACTAGCAAATCGAGCAGAACTTTAAATCTTGTGAGATGTACTTTTGGTTTATTTAATTTATTGTATTTCAGCTCTGTGAAAGAAATCTGTGTTAGTCATGTTTAAATGCTAATGTTGCATTTATTTATTTTTTTTATAACCCAATTTATTTCTTATATCCTTCTAGATTTTATATAATCGAACCATGGTGCAGTTGGGCATATGCGCATTCCGGCAGGGAATGATTCGAGACGCCCATAATGCACTGCTTGATATCCAATCCAGTGGACGAGCCAAAGAGCTCCTGGGCCAGGGATTGTTAATGAGGACCATGCAGGAGAGGAACCAGGAGCAGGAGAAGATCGAGAAGAGGCGACAGATCCCATTCCACATGCACATTAACCTGGAACTGTTAGAATGCGTGTACCTAGTGTCTGCAATGCTGCTGGAGATCCCATACATGGCCGCACATGAGTTTGATGCACGCCGGAGGATGATCAGCAAACAGTTTCACCACCAGCTGCGTGTGGGAGAGAGACAACCTCTACTGGGTGAGGAACAGGGCTGGAAAGCAAGGTCCAGGGCTGTGTACGCAGCAGTATTAATACAGTCTTCAAAAAGAAACGGAAAAGTTTATGGTTCACATTTTTTGGCATTTAAAATAAAAAAATGGTTGCTCTTCACCTGTTCGTTTCTGGAGTTCTCTTGGGTTCTTCAGGCGATATTGGCAGTGTAGATATTAGATTTTGACTTTTTATTTTATTTCTTTTTAGGACCTCCTGAGAGCATGAGAGAACACGTGGTGGCTGCCTCCAAGGCCATGAAAATGGGAGATTGGAAGACCTGTAAGAACTTTATCATCAACGAGAAGATGAATGGGAAGGTGTGGGACCTGTTCCCCGAGGCTGAGCGAGTGCGGAACATGCTCATTAGGTGAGGGAAAGGGGTCTTCACTGAATGGCACTGCTGTTCTGGATTGTGGGGGGACAACGACGACTTTTAATCTGCCTTATTTTATTCTAAAACATATTGCATATTTAAATGTTTCTTCTGCAGGAAGATACAGGAGGAATCGCTGCGCACTTACCTTTTCACCTACAGCAGTGTGTATGACGCAATCAGGTAAGACTTTGGAATCCCTGGTTTTGTTGTTGGCCATATTTCCTCCACACTCTGAGCTGTAAAGTTAAATGATCTGTATCTCTTGCAGGATGGGGATTTTAGGGGAAATGTTCCAGCTGGAGATCCCGACTGTACATAGCATTATCAGCAAGATGATCATTAGTGAGGAGCTTATGGTGAGTTGGACTTCAGTGCCCAGCAATCTTTACAGGACTTTTCTGGTCCATTGTTTGGGGAGATTCGTTCTTTTTCAGCTGACTGTTACTTACTCCATGCTTGTCCATTTAGGCATCTCTTGACCAGCCCACCCAGACTGTGGTGATGCACGGCACAGAGCCCAGCTCCCTACAGAACACGGCACTGCAGCTGGCTGAGAAGCTTGGCAACCTGGTAGAGAATAATGAAAGGGTATTTGACCATAAGCAAGGCAGCTATGGTGGATACTTTAACAGAGGTGAGGATAACTGCTGGTCTCCTGCCTTTTTAAACATCTTCTCATCTCCCGAATATTTGACTTGCTCTAAAGGATACGCCATACTGTCTGATATCCTGTAAGATCCTCTCTTCCATACTTTCTGATGTCCTTGAAGAGCCCCCTCCCCCATACTTTCTGATGTCCCGAAAGACGGCCCACCATAGATACTGGTGGCTTGCAGGTGGTCTCCCCCATACTACTGTCCTCTTTACTATTAATTTGCTTGTTTTGCTTGATTCTAATTGTATCCAAATGCATATAACTCCTGCAATGCTGTCTTGTCTTCTCTTTTCCAGACCAGAAAGATTCCTACCAGAGGAAGGAGGGAGGCGGCGGAGGTGGATATGGCGGTGGAGGATATGGTGGCGGCGGAGGTGGTTACGGTGGTGGAGGACATGGCGGAGGTGGTTACGGTGGTGGAGGACATGGCGGAGGTGGTTACGGTGGTGGAGGACATGGCGGAGGTGGCTACGGTGGTGGAGGACATGGCGGAGGTGGCTACGGTGGTGGAGGACATGGCGGAGGTGGCTACGGTGGTGGAGGACATGGCGGAGGTGGATACGGTGGTGGAGGACATGGCGGAGGTGGCTACGGTGGTGGAGGACATGGCGGAGGTGGCTACGGTGGTGGAGGACATGGCGGAGGTGGCTACGGTGGTGGAGGACATGGCGGAGGTGGATACGGAGGTGGAGGATATGGCGGTGGTGGAGGTGGATACGGCGGTGGAGGATATGGAGGCGGTGGATACGGGAGGAGAGGATACAACAGACGTGACCAGCAAAAGTCCTAGACTATGCTACCATTTAGATGGTGTGATCAGCGCTTTCTGTTCCAATTTCTATATCAATCTTTATTTAGTAAATAAAGGGATATGGCTGTAAGTTACAGACTTATGTCTTTGCTGTCTGCCTATCACAGGCTGTTTTTCCAGATCCTTCCAAGTCCTCGCTCTGCCTGGCTCTGTTAATGTTTATTTTCGAGATCCTTAATCTCTTTGCGATTCCTGTTTATTGCTTTGAAGATTAAACTCCCAAATAGTGAATTTTAACGGAGATGTTCTTCATTTCAATAATGTCAAATGGATCTGAGGTCTACGAGCTCTACAATCACCGTGGAAACAATTGGTTATGAATGTGGTTTTTGGCCCATTTTTTCGTCAATCTTGCTATTCTACATCTCCCCGATTTTATTTTTTTAAAAGGCCTTGCCCTTCCATCTCCAAGCTTGCCAGATCCACAACCTTTTATAAATGGTTTTAACAGAAAGTATTTTGTTTTCATTCGTTTATTTACAAGTCTGTAATTTGCATTCTGTGCTGCTTCAGTTCATTTTGAAGATGGTTGGCAGATTTAAAGAGGAAACACAATGTATTTTTTCACCTTTAAAAAATAAGACTATAATTACTGCAGATCAGTAGGCTGTGGGTAGGAGCACTTCCTTTAGATTACCCTAACCCTCAAAGAGTAACAATGAGAAGTGAAACATGACTAAAAGTGCTCTGCAAACCCTGGGGTCAAGCAATCTTGGGTAATTGCATTATTGACCTAAAGTCAAAGGGCTTCTGCACACAAGTAAAGTGTACGTATGAGCTCTGTGGAGAGGAAGTCCGCTGCCCACCTGAAATAGCTCAGTAGTAGAAATCCAAAGGCATCACAACGCAGGTTGTAATCCATCAAAGGACCAAAAAATATACATTTCTTCCAGAGGGCATTGATGCATTTTTGACATTCCATAGAATAGAACAAGTTTAGTATAGTGTTCTCTGTCACGGGCCTGAGGCTCTGAGTTTTGAAAACCAGAAAAAGTGGTTCTTTATCGCTTGTGATTCCAGTTATGGTGAATTTTGGTTTACTACAGCGACGCGTTCACACTGACATTGTGCACACGCAGCGACGCGCTCACACTGACATTGTGCACACGCAGCGACGCGCTCACACTGACATTGTGCACACGCAGCGACGCGCTCACACTGACATTGTGCACACGCAGCGACGCGCTCACACTGACATTGTGCACACGCAGCGACGCGCTCACACTGACATTGTGCACACGCAGCGACGCGCTCACACTGACATTGTGCACACGCAGCGACGCGCTCACACTGACATTGTGCACACGCAGCGACGCGCTCACACTGACATTGTGCACACGCAGCGACGCGCTCACACTGACATTGTGCACACGCAGCGACGCGCTCACACTGACATTGTGCACACGCAGCGACGCGCTCACACTGACATTTTATACTCTACTTCAATTGCGCTCACAGACAAACATAAACACTCTTACACAAACAGCCATGCTCTGACACATATTGTACACAAACTATAAACAGAGGGAAATGTCTAATATTGGGCATTCCGTGTACCTATTCATGTTTGTTATGAATGTCTAATACATATACAAAAAATAGATTTGCTCTTCAGTACCGTGAGAAGTCTGGGATGTGGGTGTTTAATGAGAAGATTGAGGGACTTCCTATGTGGTTTTACATATGTATTGCTACCTGCATCTTGAGTATGTTTTATAAAGAACGTCCGATTACTTATTAATAATTGTGGGGGATAAGTATATTATGACGAGCTATTAAAGGGATACTATAGTGCCAGGAAAACAAACCAGTTTTCCTGTCACTATAGGGTTATTAGGTCTCACCCGTCCCGCAAGGCTGAAGGTGTTAAAACCCCTTTAACCTACTTACCTGAATCCAGCACCGATGTCCCTTCGCGGGGGAGACCTAATGCGCATGAGCGGGAATGGCCGCGCACCCATTAGACCTCACCATAGGAAAGCATTATTCAATGCTTTCCTATGGTGAGAAAGTGACGCTGGAGGTCTGTGAGTCTGTGTAAAAAGGGTCAATTAGCCGAATTGGTCTGGGTGCCTACAGTGTCCCTGTAATAAAGGATCTATTCACAAAGACCTTCCAGTCACCTTTAACATACACATAATTATCACAGTTAGTGCTCCTAGCCAGGATTTATTTTATTTTCTGGTATTTTCACACTTTTTAAAGGTGAGGGAGGGGAGGAGAGATCAAATTACTCTTTGGAAACTGCTTAAATTTGTGAACGTAGCTGCTGGAGAGGAAAAGAAGTTAGTTTGTGAGAGGTGACTGTAGTTATTTTCTGCACCTGAGAAAAGGATCTTATACAGAAAAAAAAGCACAAGACACAACGTGAATTCTGCAAGCAAGCACGTGACACATGGGAGACCGTCCAGAGTGAAATCCACAATGCGCAGCTGTATGAGTGAAAGCAGGCCGTAAAATGTATTGTGAGTAATAATGGACTTTATTACTGATATTGCACAGCAAAGTAGTGAATAGCAGATGTTCAGATGGTGAACTGTTGGCTAGTTTGCATGATCAATGTAAAGAAGCAAATGCATTGATCAATTATTTTGTGTAAGTAAAAAGAAACCCAAGATTAGACATGTTTTAAAATTAACATTCAGCGTGATTTAAAACGGCAGTAGATGTGCAAGATTTAAATAGACATTTAAGATAAATCTGTGTGTAATTGTGACTTTGAAGAGCAGTTGAATCTAAAACTTACAAAGCAAGTGAAAGCATGGTGTGGGATTACAAGGAGCGATCATAATTTAATACCAGAACCAGATTGTCACAGAAATTCAATGTGGACATGAACGAGGTAAATTAACCCCTTAAGGACCAAACTTCTGGAATAAAAGGGAATCCTGACATGTCACACATGTCATGTGTCCTTAAGGGGTTGAAGGAGATGGAGGCCGGTGAGATCGCTTAGCGAGCTAATACATCATCAGTAGAATCTGTTTCCATTTCTTGGGTGTTGTAGGTTCAAATCCTTTTAGGATACATTATGGTTTTCCCAACATTTGTTCTATCACCATGATTTTTATCCTACGCCTTTTCTGTGGGTTCAATCTGTTCTTAAGTCTCTTGCTTCTTTAACCAGGCTAGCGGTATTCCCGAGTGTGACTCGGGGTTAATTTTCGCTGCCAGAAGCGGTAACCCCGAGTCACGCTCGGGGTAGATAACAGAGCTGGCAGCGGAGTCTCCTTATCTTCTCCTTGCGATCCAGCGATGTCCCTGCGCTGTGATTGCCGGGGAGAGCCCCGGCGGATGCCTCCATCTGACTTCCTGGTTCCGTCTCTGTGAGCCGCAGAGGCTCATGGGGGCGGAACTGGGCGGGTAATTCAAATGTTTCAAGCATAAAAGTGACACACACACATAAAGTTAGGTGATACAGTGAAATCCTGTCAGATTACTTTGTATCACCTCAGATTTGAAATTTGATCATCCTACACTGCCTTGCCTGCCCTTTTTGCTGTAATTTCTGCCCATAAAATAAATTTTTTACCATGGCATCAAAGCGTCACTTTAGCATCTCCAAAGCGGGTTTGGATCAGATGAGTGACAGCGGCAGCGACACAGAGCCCCTCGCAGAATTGAGCGACTGCGATAGCGATTTGTGGCAAGATTCGTCATCCGACTCTGACAGTGACCAGAGAAGTGGCGACAGCGACGATTCTGCACCCGAGCTCAGTGATGTGCGCACTTGGTGCCTTATTGATTGCGGTATGGATGAGGTACCGCCGCCAAGATTTCCGTTTACTGGATCACCTGGGATGAAGGTAGACGTTGAGCACATTGATCCTTTGGCATACCTAAAATTATTTCTCACAGATGACGTCATTGAAAAGATTGTCACGGAGACAAATCGCTACAACGAGCAGCAATCAGCTACTCTGCATAGCAAGTTTTCCAGGAACATAAAATGGGAACCGGTATATTATTTATTAGATTATAATTCATGATTTTATGTTTCGAACTTTATCACATCTGAGAGTACTTTTGGTCAGGTTTAAGAAAGTAATTACTGGCCTACAATACATAACACCAAATTTCCATGCAAAAAAATGGTACCGCTTTTGGTACAAAATTCCTGACATAATCATACCGTCAGGGAGGTTAAAGATTGGTGTACGCATATTTTAATTAAATGTAAAATCACAATACCGTGAATAAAATAAACTTCCCACATAATAAACGCTGGCCTTACTAGGACCCCTGTATGCCATAGCTGGCCCCCCAGCCTGATCATAGACAATCCCCTATGGTTGATATGCTGTGCTGCTATGTCCATGTTCCATGTGAAGGGGTTTGAACGGTCTATTGTTTGTCTGCTGTGAGAACCACGCAAGCTGGTCGCTGTCAGGAGACAGGTGGAAGGATTCTCATAGCCACAATGTGACCCTGACCTGCCACGGCTCTGGGCCACATAGAGGCTGCCGGGTGGATGGCTGTATACTCTCAAACCATCACTCAGTATGAGAGAGGGAAAATACCGCCGTCATCCGTTTTCCATTTTGTCCCATAGTAGGGGTTCACTAATTAAACTGATGACAAATAAGGAAATGACCCTAGTGGAAACATGCTATTACTCGGCTAGTTTAGCTTGTACATTGCAGTTCCACAAATCCCAATATAGTGAATACTCCATACTGCCATGTGAGATTAATTCCCACTTGTGTTGGTGAATGGTGCCCCCATACTGCAGATGGAATTAGAATATAGTCTGTTTTAGCGTGTTTCATTCATTAGAAAAGCCCTAATAATAACAAATAATAACAAAGTATTTAACCAGGAAAGGTACATTCAGATTTCCCTGGTTTCCAAGTCCGTCCTGGGGAAGTTACTATTACCCAATTTAATGGTATTCCATTTATCTACCTGGGAAGGATGAAGGGCCTAATGAGTGTTTGCTGTGTAGGTTTGTTTGTTTCCGTCTATTAATTCTTTTCTCAATTAGTAACAAGTGTTTTGTTTTTTCTTGGCTGGGCTTTACACAAGATGTTGTCTCCTGGGTAAATTATAAACTCAGTCTTCTACATCAGCACATTATGAGTTAACTAATCCTGGTTAATAGAAGATTGTTCTCAGGAGATCCGTTAGTACTTTAGTCTGTTAACCCTTGCCTGTCTCTGGTGAGCCGTGCACTGTTGTGTCTGCCTTTTGTAGATTATAGAACATGTCATTGGGTCCCACCAGGATAATGTGCTTATCGCAATGGTTGAACAGTTAGGGGTCACCGACCTGTGTACTCAGCAAACAGCTGGTGACTTGCCTGTCTCTCCCAATCTGGGTGTTACCTCCTGTAATTGGTCGCCCTCCTCCTTTACCTGTTTTCAGAACCAGGTTATCTGAGTTGTTCGAGAAGAGTTGGGCAGAACGAAGAGTTCAATATGACGCTGTTGTGCAAATGTTTCCGTTTGGCTTCTCGCCCTTCTCAGGCAGTATGGGCCCTCGGACAAACCTGCAGAGCAAGCGCCACTCACAGACCTTTAGCCCAGGAGTTGGAGGGACCACTAAACTTTTCTGATGGCAAAGTCTTCAAGCTTAAAAGTGGATGGGAGGTTGTCCGAGGTCTTCTGATATTTAGGATGTGCTCCTTCCCAACTCTGGTGAAACACTCTGAAAAGGTGAGTGAGGGCATATGGAAAGTATAAGGACATTTTAGCCCCCAGTAAACTGTTTTTTGCTTTTGTGTAGATCTCAAATGGCACTTATTACATAGTAATCAAGGTTCATGAAGTTTGGCTTCCCAGATGTCATTTAATAATTGACTCTGAAAAAGGAGAAAATAAACAATGAGAATCTTTACTAATTTGGTTTCAAACATTTAAAAAAATCCTCATAGAATCCTATGTAGTAATCTGGTTAATTGGCCAATGACATTGCACTGTATCATCCCAATCTGGTACAAGGTGACCCGATGCCAATACGGAATGTTCAGATCCATCGTAAATTCCACAATGTGTTCCATACAACCCCGGGTAACGCTGAGTAGAATATACGGAGAGAGAACAAGGCAAATACTGGGATATTCGAACCTATATAAGCAGCTAAATGTATGTCGTGAATCTTGTTAATGAGCCTAATTCAAAATACTGAATGAGGTGTACAGGATATGTAATATGCAGAATAAGACCGTAAAAAAAATATATTTAATAAAGTCCTACTTATTGAAGTGTCATGGGTCTGATCCGGAAGGGGTGCTGGCCATAGCCTGTAACCCAAAATGCAAGAAAACAAGAATACACACAATCAAGACAAAACACAAGTGTATTATTATTTAGAAGAAACAGATAACTGCATTGGAGAAGGAAGCAGGACCTCTGGATACAGGAGAATCAGGATAGCAGCTTGCTCAGGAACACCAAGGGGCTGCACAGGAACACCGAGGGGTTGCACAGGATAGCGGCTTGCTCAGGAACACCGAGGGGCTGCACAGGATAGCGGCTTGCTCAGGAACACCGAGGGGCTGCACAGGATAGCATTTTACTCAGGAACACATAGGGGCTGCACAGGATAGCAGCTTACTCAGGAACACCGAGGGGCTGCATAGGATAGCGGGTTACTCAGGAACACCGAGGGGCTGCACAGGATAGCAGTTTGCTCAGGAACACCGAGGGGCTGCACAGGATAGCGGCTTGCTCAGGACCACCGAGGGTCTGCACAGGATAGAGGCTTATTCAGGAACACCGAGGGGCTGCACAGGATAGCGGTTTACTGAGGAACACCGAGGGGCTGCACAGGATAGAGGCTTATTCAGGAACACCGAGGGGCTGCACAGGATAGCGGTTTACTGAGGAACACCGAGGGGCTGCACAGGATAGCGGCTTACTCAGGAACACCGAGGGGCTGCACAGGATAGCGGCTTACTCAGGAACACCGAGGGGCTGCACAGGATAGCGGGTTACTCAGGAACACCGAGGGGCTGCACAGGATAGCGGTTTACTGAGGAACACCGAGGGGCTGCACAGGATAGCGGCTTACTCAGGAACACCGAGGGGCTGCACAGGATAGCGGGTTACTCAGGAACACCGAGGGGTTGCACAGGATAGCGGGTTACTCAGGAACACCGAGGGGCTGCACAGGATAGAGGCTTACTCAGGAACACCGAGGGGCTGCACAGGATAGCAGCTTACTCAGGAACACCGAGGAGCTACATAGGATAGCGGGTTACTCAGGAACACCGAGGGGCTGCACAGGATAGCAGTTTGCTCAGGAACACCGAGGGGCTGCACAGGATAGCGGCTTGCTCAGGACCACCGAGGGTCTGCACAGGATAGAGGCTTATTCAGGAACACCGAGGGGCTGCACAGGATAGCGGTTTACTGAGGAACACCGAGGGGCTGCACAGGATAGAGGCTTATTCAGGAACACCGAGGGGCTGCACAGGATAGCGGTTTACTGAGGAACACCGAGGGGCTGCACAGGATAGCGGCTTACTCAGGAACACCGAGGGGCTGCACAGGATAGCGGCTTACTCAGGAACACCGAGGGGCTGCACAGGATAGCGGGTTACTCAGGAACACCGAGGGGCTGCACAGGATAGCGGTTTACTGAGGAACACCGAGGGGCTGCACAGGATAGCGGCTTACTCAGGAACACCGAGGGGCTGCACAGGATAGCGGGTTACTCAGGAACACCGAGGGGTTGCACAGGATAGCGGGTTACTCAGGAACACCGAGGGGCTGCACAGGATAGCGGCTTACTCAGGAACACGAGGGGCTGCACAGGATAGCGGCTTACTCAGGAACACCGAGGGGCTGCACAGGATAGCGGGTTACTCAGGAACACCGAGGGGTTGCACAGGATAGCGGGTTACTCAGGAACACCGAGGGGCTGCACAGGATAGAGGCTTACTCAGGAACACCGAGGGGCTGCACAGGATAGCAGCTTACTCAGGAACACCGAGGAGCTACATAGGATAGCGGGTTACTCAGGAACACCGAGGGGCTGCACAGGATAGCAGTTTGCTCAGGAACACCGAGGGGCTGCACAGGATAGCGGCTTGCTCAGGACCACCGAGGGTCTGCACAGGATAGAGGCTTATTCAGGAACACCGAGGGGCTGCACAGGATAGCGGTTTACTGAGGAACACCGAGGGGCTGCACAGGATAGAGGCTTATTCAGGAACACCGAGGGGCTGCACAGGATAGCGGTTTACTGAGGAACACCGAGGGGCTGCACAGGATAGCGGCTTACTCAGGAACACCGAGGGGCTGCACAGGATAGCGGCTTACTCAGGAACACCGAGGGGCTGCACAGGATAGCGGGTTACTCAGGAACACCGAGGGGCTGCACAGGATAGCGGTTTACTGAGGAACACCGAGGGGCTGCACAGGATAGCGGCTTACTCAGGAACACCGAGGGGCTGCACAGGATAGCGGGTTACTCAGGAACACCGAGGGGTTGCACAGGATAGCGGGTTACTCAGGAACACCGAGGGGCTGCACAGGATAGCGGCTTACTCAGGAACACGAGGGGCTGCACAGGATAGCGGCTTACTCAGGAACACCGAGGGGCTGCACAGGATAGCGGGTTACTCAGGAACACCGAGGGGTTGCACAGGATAGCGGGTTACTCAGGAACACCGAGGGGCTGCACAGGATAGCGGCTTACTCAGGAACACCGAGGGGCTGCACAGGATAGCGGCTTACTCAGGAACACCGAGGGGTTGCACAGGATAGCGGTTTATTCAGGGAAGCAGCTAGCTCTGGGACACCTAGGATAACAAGCTCTGGAACACGGAAGTTTACGCAGGACAGAAGGACTAAACCAAAACCAAAATGAATGAACTGGCAAACAAGAAGGGGTGAGACTAGACTAAATAGGGAGATGATAATTGCAAGGTTGGGCCAACTGGGAACAGAGTCAGACCTCTCAGTCAGGGAGCAGCAGCCTACAACAGCGCCACAGTCAAGCAGTGGCAGTGTGAGGTACTGTACCAGACTAAAGAGAGAAAATCGTGACACTAAGAGCCTCCGGGCAGATATCCCCACTTTATAGAAGGCGGATAACCCCACTTTATAGAAGGCGGATAACCCCACTTTATAGAAGGCGGATAACCCCACTTTATAGAAGGCAGATATCCCCACTTTATAGAAGGCAGATATCCCCACTTTATAGAAGGCAGATATCCCCACTTTATAGAAGGCGGATAACCCCACTTTATAGAAGGCAGATATCCCCCACTTTATAGAAGGCAGATATCCCCCACTTTATAGAAGGCAGATATCCCCACTTTATAGAAGGCAGATATCCCCACTTTATAGAAGGCAGATATCCCCCACTTTATAGAAGGCAGATATCCCCACTTTATAGAAGGCAGATATCCCCACTTTATAGAAGGCGGATACCCCCACTTTATAGAAGGCAGATATCCCCACTTTATAGAAGGCAGATATCCCCACTTTATAGAAGGCAGATATCCCCACTTTATAGAAGGCAGATAACCCCACTTTATAGAAGGCAGATATCCCCACTTTATAGAAGGCAGATAACCCCCACTTTATAGAAGGCAGATAACCCCCACTTTATAGAAGGCAGATAACCCCCACTTTATAGAAGGCAGATATCCCCACTTTATAGAAGGCGGATATCCCCACTTTATAGAAGGCAGATATCCCCACTTTATAGAAGGCAGATATCCCCCACTTTATAGAAGGCAGATATCCCCACTTTATAGAAGGCAGATATCCCCACTTTATAGAAGGCAGATACCCCCACTTTATAGAAGGCAGATATCCCCACTTTATAGAAGGCAGATATCCCCACTTTATAGAAGGCAGATAACCCCCACTTTATAGAAGGCAGATATCCCCACTTTATAGAAGGCAGATATCCCCACTTTATAGAAGGCAGATATCCCCACTTTATAGAAGGCAGATATCCCCACTTTATAGAAGGCAGATATCCCCCACTTTATAGAAGGCAGATACCCCCACTTTATAGAAGGCAGATATCCCCACTTTATAGAAGGCAGATATCCCCACTTTATAGAAGGCAGATAACCCCCACTTTATAGAAGGCAGATATCCCCACTTTATAGAAGGCAGATATCCCCACTTTATAGAAGGCAGATAACCCCCACTTTATAGAAGGCAGATATCCCCACTTTATAGAAGGCAGATATCCCCACTTTATAGAAGGCAGATATCCCCACTTTATAGAAGGCAGATATCCCCACTTTATAGAAGGCAGATATCCCCACTTTATAGAAGGCGGATACCCCCACTTTATAGAAGGCAGATAACCCCACTTTATAGAAGGCAGATATCCCCACTTTATAGAAGGCAGATATCCCCACTTTATAGAAGGCAGATATCCCCCACTTTATAGAAGGCAGATATCCCCACTTTATAGAAGGCGGATATCCCCACTTTATAGAAGGCGGATACCCCCACTTTATAGAAGGCAGATAACCCCACTTTATAGAAGGCAGATATCCCCACTTTATAGAAGGCAGATATCCCCACTTTATAGAAGGCGGATACACCCACTTTTTAGAAGGCAGATAACCCCACTTTATAGAAGGCAGATATCCCCACTTTATAGAAGGCAGATAACCCCCACTTTATAGAAGGCAGATAACCCCCACTTTCTAGAAGGCAGATATCCCCCACTTTATAGAAGGCGGATATCCCCACTTTATAGAAGGCAGATAGCCCCACTTTATAGAAGGCAGATATCCCCCACTTTATAGAAGGCAGATATCCCCCACTTTATAGAAGGCAGATATCCCCACTTTATAGAAGGCAGATAACCCCACTTTATAGAAGGCAGATATCCCCCACTTTATAGAAGGCAGATAACCCCCACTTTATAGAAGGCGGATATCCCCACTTTATAGAAGGCAGATACCCCCACTTTATAGAAGGCAGATATCCCCACTTTATAGAAGGCAGATATCCCCACTTTATAGAAAGCAGATATCCCCCACTTTATAGAAGGCGGATATCCCCCACTTTATAGAAGGCAGATATCCCCACTTTATAGAAGGCAGATATCCCCCACTTTATAGAAGGCAGATATCCCCCACTTTATAGAAGGCAGATATCCCCCACTTTATAGAAGGCAGATATCCCCCACTTTATAGAAGGCAGATATCCCCACTTTATAGAAGGCAGATAACCCTCACTTTGTATAAGATTTGCACCGGCAGATGCCAAAAGGAAGATCTGTGAGAGAAAATGGGGACAATCGCTCACCTTGTGCAAGCCCCGTGCCAGAACCTCTCCTCCTGGTCCAGGAAAGCTGCGTCTCCCAGGAGTGTCTGGAGAATCTCGCTTGACCCAAATCAGTTGTCCACCATCCCGCGCAGAATGTGGACACGCTTCTTCTGTTCTACTAAGAATAACTTGCCAGATTGTTCCCCAGAATGGACCGTAATAAACCTATTTGTTTAATATGGGGTTTGGTTAAACAAACACTATTCTTTCCCCACAATTATTGTAACATATATCAGACCGCAATGAAGAGTAGCAAGCTCTGTGAATACAGATTGAGGAGACTGATGGGAGTTGCCATTCATGTGTTGGGAGAGGTTACTCGTTTACTTGCAGTGTATGTTAGTGTCTTACCTGCTGCAATGTTACCATCTGATTCCTACCTGGAAGACTCCTATCCAGGAAAACCGAAGTCCGAAATGATGATACAATGTATCCCAAGACACGAATCTAAATAAAAAGTGGCATTGCCCCAACAGTGGACTATTCTTTCTAAGCATGTGTTTTCTCTTCACTGGTCTCGTTTCTCTGTTCTCTTATAGTTAATGTCACTGTCACGCAGACTGCTAGGCCGCCGTCTCTTTGAGTTGGGTATGAGACGGTCGGTTTATGGACAGTTTGTGGCCGGGGAGACAATTCCTGAGATCAAAGATAGCGTCAGTCGGCTGAGAAAGATGGGGATTCGTCCCATGTTGGCAGTTCCCATTGAGGAGGACCTGGGCGAGAGCAAAAGCGGGTGAGATTGGGCACAATGTTTGTATTTCTAACACAGTCTGTCTCCATGTATTGGGATCAATCCCACTATACACACAAAGGGGGGAAGCAGTTTGTGCAGCCCTTAGAAGGGTCACATGACTCACACCATCTACCTTATCAGAGTATAAAGTAAATTCTAATAATTAAAGGGACACTTCAGACCTGTAGAGCACCTGAGCTTTCCGAAAACCTTTATGTGTGTACTCTTTTTTAATTTTGCAAAAAGTGCAGATTTCAATAGAAATTGAACCTTGTTACACCCCCCTGGCTGTCAGTCAAAGAACCGGACCTGTTATTTCCTGGTTTGGTTAGCTGAGTGTAACTAAACTCAAGAGGCAGCAATTGCCCAGAGCACCTGCCTTGCAAAGACTTCTCATTGAGCTGCATTGGGAAGTCTCTGATTGGACAGCCACAAAAAGTCTGGGCGGGGTTAGAGGGGGAGGGTTTCTAAAAGCTGCAGACAAGAGATCTGCATGTATTGCATGCTCTTTTCTGATATAGCCTAATGAAAAAAAATGCATATTTAAATGCATGCGTTTGCTTTTGGGGTTTATCTACTAAATGGTGATTTTGTAAAAGTTATTGTGCATTTGGGCAGTGGAGTGTCCCTTTAAGGTAATCTCATTAGACAAGAACGACAAGAACGTAGGCTTGACGCTTTGCCAGCATTATTTACCCAGAGCTCATCCAACTATCAGTATCGATAAGTTAAGAAGTTTGTGCAATGCGATATCTAATACCCGGTGAGGCCGGAATCAGCAGTAATTCCTGTAACACTGAGTTCATCACTCACAAGGTTTTGAAGAATTATGACCCATTCTTCTTTAAAGACCCGTTTCATTTCAGTGACAATTACTTTATTCTATACTAGTTTATACTATGAGAATTGGGAAGAAGATATCATTTTATATATTTCAGGCCAAAAAAGCTGAACGCGAAAAATGTTCTCCAGTAAAATCTAATTGCCCAATTCTGGCCCTAAATTTCCAGACTTCTGGTTTGAAGAAAAGGGGAAAAAGTTAGTTTGAAATATTATAACTGGAAACTTGATAAACATAAATATAATTCTCAAAAGATTATTTAAATCTGTTTTTATTTAGCAAAAACATTCAAAAACATAAATAATCCTCATGAGTCTTCTGTTATTATGTAGATAAATGAAACCTCTCGAGTGAATGGCTTTCTGCTAGACGCCCTTTGTAAGATATTGTTGCCCTGGTCAGGATGTTTCTGTGAATCTCTGTCGGAGTCCTGTCTTCTCTCCCCTCGCAGAGAGCGCTGGTATGAGCTAAACGAAGAGGTCATGCGGGACTGCGTCAATCTCTCGGCTGCTGGTGGAGACCGACCCATGATGCAACTCAAAATCACTGCGCTAATGAGTGCCGACCTGTGTGTGAGTGAGACGGGAGGCAGCTGGAAAATGAGCAAACACTCAGACACTGAGATGGGTGACACACGGGGTGACATTACAGGATTTAGAATAAGGAGAGGGAATGGTGAGATACAAAGAAACCTGGATAACAATAATTATTAATAACATACACCTATAGAGACACCGCTGAATTGAATAGAAATATGAATTTACTAGGACGGAGCAGAGGTGACTTCTGAAGGTTTGCTTCACATTTCCCTGAACAAAGCTTCAAAATCTCTCTAGGCTAAGCGTCCGTCCTGCTCAGACAAGGGGTTTCTGGGACTTGTAGTTTTGTTGTCAGATGTCTACTCATAAAAACTACAAACTCCCATGAACCTTTGCTGTGCTTCCTTTTGACATGCTATGTTATTGGACAGTACAGCTTAGGAGGGTGGGACAGAAAGTTAGATGTACATCGGTACAAGAGCCAGCAAGAAGGAAGTATTCTACCACGAGGAAGGAGAACAGAGGAGGCGGGTCTAGCATACAGAATGCTGAAAAACATTATTTCTTTATATAAGACTAGACTAGCATAGAAAATATTTGAAAACTGATTGGGATGTGTATAGGGCAAACACAGTCAAGCAGGGTTGCTCAAAAGGTACATCCGCAGATGTTGAAGAACTACAACTCCCATGATGCTTTGCATGCCTTCGAATGCTTTTTAAAATGACAAAGCGTCATGGAAGTTGTAGTTTTAAAACATCTCGGGATCTACCCTCTGGGCACCCCTGCAGTAAAGGGATTAAAGAATGTTGCCTTATTTCTATTCAGTTGTATAAATCCTGTTTTTTCTCTTCTGTTTCTGGATCCCATCAGAAGCGGCTGTCTGCGTGTCTATCTGACCCGTCGCTTGAAAGAGAACTCAGGGTGCAGAGAATTGTCTCAGTCATGGAAAGGGAGGTGAGTGGGCACTGGAATTAGCTATGATCTCTTATTGATCTTGTGCCACTCTGATGCCCTGAGTTACCATGTGTCATGGCCGCCTCCATTCGATGGCCCCCCATTCCTCCCTTGACTTGTCTTATTTGATTACAGGACTCTTCTTTCCCCTTTCTGTCCGAGGAGCAGAACTTGCACCTGCAGAATGCTGTGCGCAGACTGAGCCGGATTGGGAAGGTAGGTTCTGTCTAGCTCGATGGATTACAGAGGAAAAAATATCACACCACTTTGTTACTTTGGCTTTAAGCAGAAAGATAACATTAAAGCTTCTGTCTGCTGGCTCTTTGTGTTCAGACCTCGTTTATCACAGAATTCTACGTTGGATAAATATACAAGGTGCAACATATAACAATAAACCCTGAAACGCCAATGTAGACGAATATGTATGTTGATAACAGATGATATGAACTACCTCTCTGCTGCTCAGAAATTAACGCAGACATTTCTCACATTGTGGCTGACTGAACATCACAGGAACACAAACATCTGGGATGCCCATCGGTGACCAAGGCCATTAAATGGCATCCGTGTGACTAGAGGGACATGCATTTTTTTATATACAGTATCTCACAAAAGTGAGTACACGCCTCACGTTTTTGTAAATATTTTATTATATCTTTTGATGTGACAACGCTGAAGAAATGACACTCGGCTACAATGTAAAGCAGTAAGTGTACAGCCTGTATAACAGGGTAAATTAGCTGTTGCCTCAAAATAACAACACACAGCCATTAATGTCTAAACCGTTGGCAACACAAGTGAGTACACTTGGACATTTAATCAGCTCCTGCACCGTGCCGGCTCAGAATGTAAGATAATTATATCTGTAAGGTGAAATGTAATTTCTATAAGGAAATGGTTATATATCGTTTAATGGTTTCCTCTCCGCTAGTCTGATTTATTGCTGTTAAAATCCATTTATTATGTGATTTATGTTATTTCAGACATTGCATGGTGAGGGTCATTCTCTATAAACGTATTCCTGTGTAATACATGACCAATGATGGTGTCTTTTTCCCAGCATGCTAGAGCCAGCCGGGTCTGTGTTTTGGTGGATGCAGAATATACGTATATGAACCCTGCCCTTAGCCTGGTTACCATGGCGATGATGGCTCAGTGTAATGAATCCGAACCGTGGATATGGAATACATACCAGTGTTATCTGACGGTATGGACCTACCTTCCTAATGACGTCCACACACACTACATGCCCGGTAACAACCAACACTCAGTCATCTCACTTTACCCCATGTCCTAATGAGGGTCCCACTGAATGCTGAAACCTGGATGTAAATAGAGGTTTATAAACTGCACATCTTCACTCTGACTTACAAAGCACCCCAGAAATCTCTGGGCGACAGGAAGGAACCATTATTCTAGAGTTAGGAAAGTGCTGATATTTCTTCCCTTTGAGATAAGTAAGACGAGTGTTTTCCCTGTATCCCGGCTATCGGCCTTGTTAATCTCTGACAATACTTCTCTCATTTGTGTGTCCTCAATCACAGGAGACTTTCTCAAACCTCTCCCATGATTTGGAAGTGATCCAAAGACTGGGTGTGTGTTTCGGAGTCAAGCTGGTACGCGGCGCCTACATGGACAAAGAACGTAGGTTGGCACGAGAGAAGGGTTACAGTGACCCCATACAGCCAGACTGGGAGGCTACCAATCAGAGGTAAGTGGCCAGCAACAGGAATCTCTACACTACCATACAAGGTACATATATAAGTCTCATCGTCTTCTTATCCATGCCAAAGGAGGAGAAGGGAAGCAGAGCATTTAGAGGCAGTATTCTAAGAAGGGATGGGGGAGAGAGTCAAGATATATATCTGGGAACCCCAAAATCTGACCCTTTATCGTATCTTATCACCCCAGTTACCAGCGGGCACTGGACAAAATGCTGGATCTGATCGGAAAAGATGGGAAGAGATATAACCTCATCATCGCCAGTCACAACGAGAATTCTGTTCTGCACGCCACTCGGAGGTGAGTGCAATAATCTAGGAAGAATATTGTATAATGGAACACGGTGTATACCGAGTCTTAAAACTTACACAAATGGATTAATTACTAGGTATCTTTTTATTGTTTATTGGTATTGGCCCTTACAGGATGGCAGAACTGGATATTGATAAGGACAGTGGAGCTGTGTGCTTCGGACAGCTGCTGGGCATGTGTGACCACGTGTCCCTTACTCTAGGTACGTGTCTGAAAAATGTCAGAAATGTTTCGAAATCAGTCCTAACTGATTTAAAAGTTCAGGTTTTCCAGGTTAACCAACTTTCTCGAAGTGAAAATATCAATAAAACATTCCATAGATCCGTGCGGACTGGTTTGGGATCTGCGGCTCTAAAACATCTTTCTTTGCATTACATCACTCTCATACCGTTATTTAATCAATACTCTCTAATTAATACGTCTCCCAATGCTGGACATACTGTTATTTAATTAATACTCTCTAATCAATACTTCTCCCAATGCTGGAATACCGTTATTTAATTAATACTCTCTAATCAATACTTCTCCCAATGCTGGAATACCGTTATTTAATTAATACTCTCTAATTAATAAGTCTTCCAATGCTGGGCACCAAATTATTATTTAATCAATACTCTCTAATCAATACTTCTCCCAATATTCTACATACCGTTATTTAATTAATTCTCTCTAAACAATCCTTCTCCTAATGCTGGAGATACTGTTATTTAATCAATAAATAAGGAATGGTAGGTTTCTAGTGCTTGTAGTTGAGTTGCAAAGGTAGCTCAAACATCCCAAACCAGAGTCTCTCTTTTCCGATCGTCGATAAGATGTACAAAGATAAAGGAGGGTGCAGCGCCTTGTAAAGTCCTCGGGTATGGGCATATATGCAACGAGACAAAGAGATAATACAGCAGGTATTTAGTGTAATATGCCAACTATTGGTTGAAGATAAAATAAAAGGAGGTATACTTACAGTGTACAGAGCTATCAGTTTGTTTTTCTTCTGTACGCCTGTGGGTATAATCCCTGCCTAAGGAAATGCGGCGTGTCCCTGGGTCCGGTGGTAGGTGATCCGGAAGGTATGCAAAATAGACATGATATAGTGTAGTATATTTGGTGTTATAAGTAGGGTAAATGCATGTGTGAAAATGCACTCACATACTATGGAGCCTCCTACTGGCTCCCAGTAAACAGTGTATGTGATACGTGGCTGAAGTTCTCACAGTGGTCATATGTGCATAAAAGAAGAAATAAAATATATTGCTCGCTGTAGTATAAAAAGTGTAAATTAAATTGGAAAAGTCCTCACTGGTGTAGAACAAAATTACGGTTTTGCTCTATCCTCGAGGAAATTGGTCTAGGGTGTTGGAGTGTTATTTGAATAAACTAACTGTTTATTCAATAGACCTCTTATTTTCTGCTTGCCACAGACTAATTATTTTTTAATAAACTTTTCAAATTATTTAATATTTTAAATCAAACTTTGAAATAGATTTTTTTTCTTCAAAATATTAAAAGATCTAATAATATATCATATATAAAACATATCAAATAAGCAAAAAATATCCAATCATTTGAAAAGCTTATCAAAAATATTAGGTTGAGGCCCAAGATTGCAAAATGACCTTTAAACTATCAAACATCGTGACTCCATGCGCCCCTCCCACCCCACAGTGCCTGCCCTTTAGTAGTTTAGTTGGGAAATTATGGTGAGTTTTGGATTGTTGTGTTTTCACCCATCTGATATCCAATCTTGACCTCCATTGTGTACAAATATCTCCATTTCTTCTCACTCAGGTCAGGCAGGTTACCTCGTGTATAAATCAATTCCCTACGGGTCCGTCAATTCTGTGCTGCCATATCTGGTCCGAAGAGCGCAAGAGAACCAGAGTGTCCTTCAAGGGATTAGAAAGGAGAGGGAACTTCTACGCCGAGAGCTGAGGAGGCGATTGCTTGGCAAACGATAGACAATCTGCAGTCTAGGCCAAAGGCAGAAGAGGACTTCAGGCTGATGTTCAAATCACGGCAAAGAGAAGAGTCAATATCTCCAAAACAACGTCTAGAACAATACGTAGACGGACATTTAATTGGAAGAGCATATAATGTGCGAGACCCACCAAGGTCTCCGAAGACAGAAAAAAATATCTACATTTTTAACAGTGTCTGGAATAAATAAAATTTTATTAGTAAAAATCTGTGTCTCAGAAACAAATAACATTTATAGTATGATTTAAATTTAAAACATACCGGTGGGATATAATATATAGGGATAATATGTCTAACACTTATAATATGATCTAAATATTAAAACATACCGGTGGGATATAATATATTGGGATAATATGTCTAACATTTATAATATGATCTAAATATTAAAACATACCAGTGGGATATAATATATTGGGATAATATGTCTAACATTTATAATATGATCTAAATATTAAAACATACCGGTGGGATATAATATATAGGGATAATATGTCTAACACTTATAATATGATCTAAATATTAAAACATACCGGTGGGATATAATATATTGGGATAATATGTCTAACATTTATAATATGATCTAAATATTAAAACATACCAGTGGGATATAATATATTGGGATAATATGTCTAACATTTATAATATGATCTAAATATTAAAACATACCGGTGGGATATAATATATTGGGATAATATGTCTAACATTTATAATATGATTTAAATATTAAAACATACCGGTGGGATATAATATATTGGGATAATATGTCTAACATTTATAGTATGATTTAGATTTTAAAACATACCGGTGGGATATAATATAATACATTGTGGAATAATATGTCTATATAACTGGTTTCAGCCAGAGGTCCATTGGTAATGGCTGAGTGCCTGTCCTGTGTCCTGATATAGTACAGGAATGTGCTGACCTAATAGACAGTTCACATCACATGGCAGCCAGAGAGGGAGTCAGTCAATTGTAGGGAGTAAAATAAGAGAGAAGGGGCGGGCGGTGAATGAAAGGGGGGTGAAGTAAGAGGGAGAAGGGGGGGGGGGGCAGTGAATGAGAGGGGGTGAAGTAAGAGAGATGGGGAGCAGTGAATGAAAGGGGGGAGAAGTAAGAGGGAGAAGGGGGAGCAGTGAATGAAAGGGGGGTGAAGTAAGAGGGAGAAGAGGGGCAGTGAATGAAAGGGGGGGAAGGAAGAGGGAGAAGGGGGGCAGTGAAAGAAAGGGGGGTGAAGGAAGAGGGAGAAGGGGGGCAGTGAATGAAAGGGGGTGAAGTAAGAGGGAGAAGAGGGGCAGTGAATGAAAGGGGGAGAAGGAAGAGGGAGAAGGGGCAGTGAAAGAAAGGGGGTGAAGGAAGAGGGAGAAGGGGGAGCAGTGAATGAAAGGGGGTGAAGTAAGAGGGAGAAGAGGGGAGCAGTGAAAAAAAGGGGGTGAAGTAAGAGGGAGAAGGGGGGCAGTGAAAGAAAGGGGGTGAAGTAAGAGGGAGAAGGGGGGCAGTGAATGAAAGGGGGGTGAAGGAAGAGGGAGAAGGGGGGCAGTGAAAGAAAGGGGGTGAAGTAAGAGGGAGAAGGGGGCAGTGAATGAAAGGGGGGTGAAGGAAGAGGGAGAAGGGGGGCAGTGAAAGAAAGGGGGTGAAGTAAGAGGGAGAAGGGGGGCAGTGAAAGAAAGGGGGGTGAAGTAAGAGGGAGAAGAGGGGCAGTGAATGAAAGGGGGTGAAGTAAGAGGGAGAAGAGTGGCAGTGAATGAAAGGGGGTGAAGTAAGAGGGAGAAAGGGGGGCAGTGAATGAAAGGGGGTGAAGGAAGAGGGAGAAGAGGGGCAGTGAATGAAAGGGGGGAGAAGTAAGAGGGAGAAGAGGGGCAGTGAATGAAAGGGGGTGAAGTAAGAGGGAGAAGAGGGGCAGTGAAAGAAAGGGGGGTGAAGTAAGAGGGAGAAGGGGGAGCAGTGAATGAAAGGGGGTGAAGTAAGAGGGAGAAGGGGGGCAGTGAATGAAAGAGGGAGAAGAGGGGCAGTGAATGAAAGGGGGAGAAGGAAGAGGGAGAAGGGGGGCAGTGAAAGAAAGGGGGGTGAAGGAAGAGGGAGAAGGCGGAGCAGTGAATGAAAGGGGGTGAAGTAAGAGGGAGAAGAGGGGAGCAGTGAAAAAAAGGTGTTGAAGTAAGAGGGAGAAGGGGGCAGTGAAAGAAAGGGGGTGAAGTAAGAGGGAGAAGGGGCAGTGAATGAAAGGGGGGTGAAGGAAGAGGGAGAAGGGGGGCAGTGAAAGAAAGGGGGTGAAGTAAGAGGGAGAAGGGGGGCAGTGAATGAAAGGGGGGTGAAGGAAGAGGGAGAAGGGGGGCAGTGAAAGAAAGGGGGTGAAGTAAGAGGGAGAAGAGGGGCAGTGAATGAAAGGGGGTGAAGTAAGAGGGAGAAAGGGGGGCAGTGAATGAAGAAGGGGTGAAGGAAGAGGGAGAAGAGGGGCAGTGAATGAAAGGGGGGAGAAGTAAGAGGGAGAAGAGGGGCAGTGAATGAAAGGGGGTGAAGTAAGAGGGAGAAGAGGGGCAGTGAAAGAAAGGGGGGTGAAGTAAGAGGGAGAAGGGGGGCAGTGAAAGAAAGGGGGTGAAGTAAGAGGGAGAAGGGGGCAGTGAATGAAAGGGGGGTGAAGGAAGAGGGAGAAGGGGGGCAGTGAAAGAAAGGGGGTGAAGTAAGAGGGAGAAGGGGGGCAGTGAATGAAAGGGGGTGAAGGAAGAGGGAGAAGGGGGCAGTGAAAGAAAGGGGGTGAAGTAAGAGGGAGAAGGGGGGCAGTGAAAGAAAGGGGGGTGAAGTAAGAGGGAGAAGAGGGGCAGTGAATGAAAGGGGGTGAAGTAAGAGGGAGAAGTGGGGCAGTGAATGAAAGGGGGTGAAGTAAGAGGGAGAAAGGGGGGCAGTGAATGAAAAGGGGTGAAGAAAGAGGGAGAAGAGGGGCAGTGAATGAAAGGGGGGAGAAGTAAGAGGGAGAAGAGGGGCAGTGAATGAAAGGGGGTGAAGTAAGAGGGAGAAAGGGGGCAGTGAATGAAAGGGGGTGAAGGAAGAGGGAGAAGAGGGGCAGTGAATGAAAGGGGGGAGAAGTAAGAGGGAGAAGGGGGGCAGTGAATGAAAGGGGGTGAAGTAAGAGGGAGAAGAGGGCAGTGAATGAAAGGGGGTGAAGTAAGAGGGAGAAAGGGGGCAGTGAATGAAAGGGGGTGAAGGAAGAGGGAGAAGAGGGGCAGTGAATGAAAGGGGGGAGAAGTAAGAGGGAGAAGAGGGGCAGTGAATGAAAGGGGGTGAAGTAAGAGGGAGAAGGGGGGCAGTGAATGAAAGGGGGAGAAGTAAGAGGGAGAAGGGGGGCAGTGAAAGAAAGGGGGGTGAAGTAAGAGGGAGAAGGGGGAGCAGTGAATGAAAGGGGGTGAAGGAAGAGGAAAAAGGGGGGCAGTGAAAGAAAGGGGGTGAAGTAAGAGGGAGAAGGGGAGCAGTGAATGAAAGGGGGTGAAGTAAGAGGGAGAAGTGGGGCAGTGAATGAAAGGGGGGTGAAGGAAGAGGGAGAAGGGGGGCAGTGAAAGAAAGGGGGTGAAGGAAGAGGGAGAAGGGGGGCAGAGAATGAAAGGGGGGTGAAGTAAGAGGGAGAAGAGGGGCAGTGAATGAAAGGGGGGAGAAGTAAGAGGGAGAAGGGGGAGCAGTGAATGAAAGGGGGTGAAGGAAGAGGGAGAAGGAGAGCAGTGAATGAAAGGGGGTGAAGGAAGAGGGAGAAGGGGGGCAGTGAAAGAAAGGAGGTGAAGTAAGAGGGAGAAGGGGAGCAGTGAATGAAAGGGGGAGAAGGAAGAAGGAGAAGGGGGGCAGTGAATGAAAGGGGGGGTGAAGGAAGAGGGAGAAGGGGGGCAGTGAATGAAAGGGGGGTGAAGTAAGAGGGAGAAGTGGAGCAGTGAATGAAAGGGGGGTGAAGTAAGAGGGAGAAGGGGAGCAGTGAGTGAACTCTAGGGGGTGGGGGAAGTTGCAGTAAGAGAGGGGGAGAGAGGGGGGCAGTGAGTGACCTGTTATGCAGACAGACAGAGGGTGAAGTTCACACATATACAGAGAAATACGGGAGGGGGAGGAGACGGAGAGACAGAGTTAGACTGACATTATTGCTTATACAGAGAGAGAGAGAGAGGGAGAGAGAGGGAGACCCCATTTAATTCGCCATCTACATCACCCAGAGGAAAGGGGTCACCATGGAGGACAGGTAAGTACCCCAGAACTCAACTCCCCCCCTCTCTTGACCCTGTAACTCCTGGGGTGCACCCCCCCCCCTCTGTTGATACTGTAACTCGTGGGGTGCACTCCCCCCTCTATTTATACTGTAACTCCTGGGGTGCACCCCCCCCCCCCTCTATTTATACTGTAACTCCTGCGGTGCACCCCCCCCCCCTCTCTTGATACTGTAACTCCTGGGGTGCACTCTCCCCCTCTGTTGATACTGTAACTCCTGGGGTGCAGCCCCCCCTCTGTTGATACTGTAACTCCTGGGGTGCACCCCCCTCTGTTGATACTGTAACTCCTGGGGTGCACCCCCCCTATTGATACTGTAACTTCTGGGGTGCACCCCACCCTATGTTGATACTGAAACTCCTGGGGTGCACCCCCCCTCTATTGAGACTGCAACTCCTGGGGTGCACCCCCTTCTATTTATACTGTAACTCCTGGGGTGCACCCCCCCCCCCTCTGTTGATACTGTAACTCCTGGGGTGCACCCCCCCTCTGTTGATACTGTAACTCCTGGGGTGCACCCCCCCTCTGTTGATACTATAAATCCTGGGGTGCACCCCCCCTATTGATACTGTAACTTCCGGGGTGCACCCCACCCTCTGTTGATACTGAAACTCCTGGGGTGCACCCCCCCTCTATTGATACTGCAACTCCTGGGGTGCACCCCCTTCTATTTATACTGTAACTCCTGGGGTGCAACCCCTTCTATTTATACTGTAACTCCTGGGGTGCACCCCCCTCTATTGATACTGTAAGTCCTGGGGTGCACTCCCCTCTATTGATATTGTAACCCCTGGGGTGCACTCCTCCCCTATTAATACTGTAACTCCAGGGGTGCACTCCCCCCCTCTATTAATACTGTAACTCCAGGGGTGCACTCCCCCCTCCCCTCTCTATTGATACTGTATCTCCTTGGGTGCACTCCCCCCTCTCCTCTCTATTGATACTGTAACTCCTGGGGTGCCCTCCCCCTCCCCTCTCTATTGATACTGTAACTCCTGGGGTGCTCCTTCCCTCTATTGATACTGTAAATCCTGGGGTGCACCCCCCCTATTGATACTGTAACTCCTGGGGTGCACCCCCCCCTCTATTAATATTGAAACTCCTGGGGTGCACCCCCGCCGCCTCTGTTGATACTGTAACTCCTGGGGTGCACCCCCCCTCTATTAATATTGAAACTCATGGGGTGCACCCCCGCCGCCTCTGTTGATACTGTAACTCCTGGGGTGCACCCCCCCCCTCTATTGATACTGTAACTCCTGGGGTGCATCCCCCCCTATTGATACTGTAACTCCTGGGGTGATTCCCCCCCCTCTATTGATACTGTAACTTCTGGGGTGCACTCCCCCCCCTCTATTGATACTCCTGATGTGCATGACACTCATTCCACCACAATAACTACTTATTGAATAAGTCCTTCTATTTGAACCTCTCTTGTGCCCCCCGTTACATTAACATTTAATTATCTCAGCCCACCACCCCGTGAACGCTATGTGTCCGCCATGTTGCTGAGCGGCGCTGGAGATGCTCTGGGGTACAGAAACCAGCTCTGGGAATACTGTAAATCCGGACCCCAAATCCACACTGAACTGCACGAGTTGGGGGGGCTGCCAAATATAAAGGCTGCCCTTCCTGATTGGCCGGTCAGTGATGACACCGTTCTGCACCTGGCGACGGCGGAGAGTCTGGCCACCGGTGAGGATCCATTTATTCCAGATAACCGATGTTTAATATTGTGTGTGTGTGTATTATATAGGAACAGCCAGCACTTTGTTTGAGGCTGTGTTTGGGGCTGCTTTATATTGGGGTGTACTATAGATTCATAGTGGGGTTCTGTTTGTTTCTGTTGATGCAGGGAAGGTGGAGGAAGAACTGTACCATGAACTCGCTACAAGATACATATCAGCAATGTCCGATATGGAGGGGAGGAAACCTGGGCCCACCAGCATTCTGGGTAAGTAGGGGGCCACTTCATGGATAGGGGAGGTTCATTGTGTGTGGCAGAAAGTCCAGCTATATATCCTGGCGGGAGTACTTCACATAGACAGTAAGTACAGCTATATATCCTGGTGGGAGTACTTCACATAGACAGTAAGTACAGCTATATATCCTGGTGGGAGTACTTCACATAGACAGTAAGTACAGCTATATATCCTGGCGGGAGTACTTCACATAGACAGTAAGTACAGCTATATATCCTGGTGGGAGTACTTCACATAGACAGTAAGTACAGCTATATATCCTGGTGGGAGTACTTCACATAGACAGTAAGTACAGCTATATATCCTGGCTGGAGTACTTCACATAGACAGTAAGTACAGCTATATATCCTGGTGGGAGTACTTCACATAGACAGTAAGTACAGCTATATATCCTGGTGGGAGTACTTCACATAGACAGTAAGTACAGCTATATATCCTGGTGGGAGTACTTCACATAGACAGTAAGTACAGCTATATATCCTGGCGGGAGTACTTCACATAGACAGTAAGTACAGCTATATATCCTGGTGGGAGTACTTCACATAGACAGTAAGTACAGCTATATATCCTGGTGGGAGTACTTCACATAGACAGTAAGTACAGCTATATATCCTGGTGGGAGTACTTCACATAGACAGTAAGTACAGCTATATATCCTGGTGGGAGTACTTCACATAGACAGTAAGTACAGCTATATATCCTGGCGGGAGTACTTCACATAGACAGTAAGTACAGCTATATATCCTGGTGGGAGTACTTCACATAGACAGTAAGTACAGCTATATATCCTGGTGGGAGTACTTCACATAGACAGTAAGTACAGCTATATATCCTGGCTGGAGTACTTCACATAGACAGTAAGTACAGCTATATATCCTGGTGGGAGTACTTCACATAGACAGTAAGTACAGCTATATATCCTGGTGGGAGTACTTCACATAGACAGTAAGTACAGCTATATATCCTGGTGGGAGTACTTCACATAGACAGTAAGTACAGCTATATATCCTGGCGGGAGTACTTCACATAGACAGTAAGTACAGCTATATATCCTGGTGTGAGTACTTCACACAGACAGTAAGTACAGCTATATATCCTGGTGGGAGTACTTCACATAGACAGTAAGTACACCTATATATCCTGGCGGGAGTACGTTACATAGACAGTAAGTACAACTATATATCCTGGAGGGAGTACTTCACATAGACAGTAAGTACAGCTATATATCCTGGCGGGAGTACTTCACATAGACAGTAAGTACAGCTATATATCCTGGCGGGAGTATGTCACATAGACAGTAAGTACAGCTATATATCCTGGCGGGAGTACGTTACATAGACAGTAAGTACAACTATATATCCTGGCAGGAGTACTTCACATAGACAGTAAGTACAGCTATATATCCTGGCGGGAGTATGTCACATAGACAGTAAGTACAGATATATATCCTGGCGGGAGTACTTCACGTAGACCGCAAGTACAGCTATATATCCTGGTGGGAGTACTTCACATAGACAGTAAATACAGCTATATATCCTGGCGGGAGTACTTCACATAGACAGTAAGTACAGCTATATATCCTGGCGGGAGTACGTTACATAGACTATAAGTACAGCTATATATCCTGGTGGGAGTACTTAACGTAGACAGTAAGTACAGCTATATATCCTGGCGGGAGTACGTTACATAGACAATAAGTACAGCTATATATCCTGGTGGGAGTACTTCACGTAGACAGTAAGTACAGCTATATATCCTGGTGGGAGTACTTCACATAGACAGTAAGTACAGCTATATATCCTGGCGGGAGTACTTCACATAGACAGCAAGAACAGCTATATATCCTGGCGGGAGTACTTCACGTAGACAGTAAGTACAGCTATATATCCTGGCGGGAGTACGTTACATAGACAGTAAGAACAGCTATATATCCTGGCGGGAGTACTTCACGTAGACAGTAAGTACAGCTATATATCCTGGCGGGAGTACTTCACATAGACAGTAAGTACAGCTATATATCCTGGCGGGAGTACGTTACATAGACAGTAAGTACAGCTATATATCCTGGCGGGAGTACGTTACATAGACAGTAAGCACAACTATATATCCTGGTGGGAGTACTTCACATAGACAGTAAGTACAACTATATATCCTGACGGGAGTACTTCACATAGACAGTAAGTACAGCTATATATCCTGGTGGGAGTATGTCACATAGACAGTAAGCACAACTATATATCCTGGTGGGAGTACTTCACATAGACAGCCAGTGCAACTATATATCCTGGTGGGAGTACTTCACGTAGACAGTAAGTACAGCTATATATCCTGGTGGGAGTACTTCACGTAGACAGTAAGTACAGCTATATATCCTGGTGGGAGTACTTCACGTAGACAGTAAGTACAGCCATATATCCTGGCGGGAGTACTTCACGTAGACAGTAAGCACAACTATATATCCTGGCGGGAGTACTTCACGTAGGCACTAAGTACAGCTATATATCCTGGCGGGAGTACTTCACGCAGACAGTAAGTACAGCTATATATCCTGGCGGGAGTACTTCACGTAGACAGTAAGTACAGCTATATATCCTGGCGGGAGTACTTCACGTCGACAGTAAGTGCAGCTATATATCCTGGTGGGAGTACTTCACATAGACAGTAAGCACAACTATATATCCTGGTGGGAGTACTTCACGCAGACAGCAAGTACAGCTATATATCCTGGCGGGAGTACTTCACGTAGACAGCAAGTACAGCTATATATCCTGGCGGGAGTACTTCACATAGACAGTAAGTACAGCTATATATCCTGGTGGGAGTACTTCACGTCGACAGTAAGTGCAGCTATATATCCTGGTGGGAGTACTTCACATAGACAGTAAGCACAGCTATATATCCTGGCGGGAGTACGTTACATAGACAGTAAGTACAGCTATATATCCTGGCGGGAGTACTTCACATAGACAGTAAGTACAGCTATATATCCTGGCGGGAGTACGTTACATAGACAGTAAGTACAGCTATATATCCTGGCGGGAGTACTTCACATAGACAGTAAGCACAACTATATATCCTGGTGGGAGTACTTCACGTAGACAGTAAGTACAGCTATATATCCTGGCGGGAGTACTTCACGTCGACAGTAAGTGCAGCTATATATCCTGGTGGGAGTACTTCACGTAGACAGTAAGTACAGCTATATATCCTGGTGGGAGTACTTCACGTAGACAGTAAGTACAGCTATATATCCTGGTGGGAGTACTTCACGTAGACAGTAAGTACAGCTATATACCCTGGCGGGAGTACTTCACGTAGACAGTAAGAACAGCTATATATCCTGATGGGAGTACTTCACGTAGACAGTAAGTACAGCTATATATCCTGGCGGGAGTACTTCACGTCGACAGTAAGTGCAGCTATATATCCTGGTGGGAGTACTTCACGTAGACAGTAAGTACAGCTATATATCCTGGTGGGAGTATGTCACGTAGACAGTAAGTACAGCTATATATCCTGGCGGGAGTACTTCACGTAGACAGTAAGTACAACTATATATCCTGGCGGGAGTACTTCACGTAGACAGTAAGTACAGCTATATATCCTGGTGGGAGTACTTCACATAGACAGTAAGTACAGCTATATATCCTGGCGGGAGTACTTCACGTAGACAGGAAGTACAGCTATATATCCTGGCGGGAGTACTTCACGTTGACAGTAAGTGCAGCTATATATCCTGGCGGGAGTACGTTACATAGACAGTAAGTACAGCTATATATCCTGGCGGGAGTACTTCACGTTGATAGTAAGTGCAATTATATATCCTAGCCGGAGTACGTCACATAGACAGTATGTGCAACTTTATATCCTGGCGGGAGTACTTCACGTAGACAGTAAGTACAGCCATATACCCTGGCCGGAGTACGTCACATAGACAGTAAGTGCAGCCATATACCCTGGTGGGAGTACGTCACATAGACAGTAAGTGCAGCCATATACCCTGGTGGGAGTACGTCACATAGACAGTAAGTACAGCCATATACCCTGGTGGGAGTACTTTACACAGACAGTAAGTACAGCCATATACCCTGGTGGGAGTACGTCACATAGACAGTAAGTGCAGCTATATACCCTGGTGGGAGTACGTCACATAGACAGTAAGTACAGCCATATACCCTGGTGGGAGTACTTTACACAGACCGTAAGTACAGCCATATACCCTGGTGGGAGTACGTCACATAGACAGTAAGTACAGCCATATACCCTGGTGGGAGTACGTCACATAGACAGTAAGTGCAGCCATATACCCTGGCGGGAGTACGTAACATAGACAGTAAGTGCAGCCATATACCCTGGCGGGAGTACGTCACATAGACAGTAAGTGCAGCCATATACCGTGGTGGGAGTACGTCACATAGACAGTAAGTACAGCCATATACCCTGGTGGGAGTACGTCACATAGACAGTAAGTGCAGCCATATACCCTGGTGGGAGTACGTTACATAGACAGTAAGTGCAGCCATATACCCTGGTGGGAGAATGTTACATAGACAGTAAATGCAGCCATATACCCTGGTGGGAGTACGTCACATAGACAGTAAGTGCAGCCATATACCCTGGTGGGAGTACGTCACATAGACAGTAAGTGCAGCCATATACCCTGGTGGGAGTACGTCACTTCCATGTGCAATAAGTGCTGCTATATACCCTGGCGGGAGTACGTCACATAGACAATAAGTGCTGCCATATACCCTGGCGGGAGTACGTCACATAGACAGTAAGTGCAGCCATATACCCTGGTGGGAGTACGTCACATAGACAGTAAGTACAGCCATATACCCTGGTGGGAGTACGTCACATAGACAGTAAGTGCAGCTATATACCCTGGTGGGAGTACGTCACATAGACAGTAAGTACAGCCATATACCCTGGTGGGAGTACGTCACATAGACAGGAAGTGCAGCCATATACCCTGGTGGGAGTATGTTACATAGACAATAAGTGCTGCCATATACCCTGGTGGTAGTACGTCACATAGGCAATAAGTGCTGCCATATACCCTGGTGGTAGTACGTCACATAGGCAATAAGTGCTGCCATATACCCTGGTGGGAGTACGTCACATAGACAATACGTGCAGCCATATACCCTGGTGGGAGTACGTCACATAGACAGTAAGTACAGCCATATACCCTGGTGGGAGTACGTCACATAGACAGTAAGTGCAGCCATATACCCTGGCGGGAGTACGTAACATAGACAGTAAGTGCAGCCATATACCCTGGCGGGAGTACGTCACATAGACAGTAAGTGCAGCCATATACCGTGGTGGGAGTACGTCACATAGACAGTAAGTACAGCCATATACCCTGGTGGGAGTACGTCACATAGACAGTAAGTGCAGCCATATACCCTGGTGGGAGTACGTTACATAGACAGTAAGTGCAGCCATATACCCTGGTGGGAGAATGTTACATAGACAGTAAATGCAGCCATATACCCTGGTGGGAGTACGTCACATAGACAGTAAGTGCAGCCATATACCCTGGTGGGAGTACGTCACATAGACAGTAAGTGCAGCCATATACCCTGGTGGGAGTACGTCACTTCCATGTGCAATAAGTGCTGCTATATACCCTGGCGGGAGTACGTCACATAGACAATAAGTGCTGCCATATACCCTGGCGGGAGTACGTCACATAGACAGTAAGTGCAGCCATATACCCTGGTGGGAGTACGTCACATAGACAGTAAGTACAGCCATATACCCTGGTGGGAGTACGTCACATAGACAGTAAGTGCAGCTATATACCCTGGTGGGAGTACGTCACATAGACAGTAAGTACAGCCATATACCCTGGTGGGAGTACGTCACATAGACAGGAAGTGCAGCCATATACCCTGGTGGGAGTATGTTACATAGACAATAAGTGCTGCCATATACCCTGGTGGTAGTACGTCACATAGGCAATAAGTGCTGCCATATACCCTGGTGGTAGTACGTCACATAGGCAATAAGTGCTGCCATATACCCTGGTGGGAGTACGTCACATAGACAATACGTGCAGCCATATACCCTGGTGGGAGTACGTCACATAGACAGTAAGTGCAGCCATATACCGTGGTGGGAGTACGTCACATAGACAGTAAGTGCAGCCATATACCCTGGTGGGAGTAAGTCACATAGACAGTAAGTGCAGCCATATACCCTGGTGGGAGTACGTCACATAGGCAATAAGTGCTGCCATATACCCTGGTGGGAGTACGTCACATAGACAATACGTGCAGCCATATACCCTGGTGGGAGTACGTCACATAGACAGTAAGTGCAGCCATATACCGTGGTGGGAGTACGTCACATAGACAGTAAGTGCAGCCATATACCCTGGTGGGAGTACGTCACATAGACAGTAAGTACAGCCATATACCCTGGTGGGAGTACTTTACATAAGACAGTAAGTACAGCCATATACCCTGGTGGGAGTACTTTACATAGACAGTAAGTGCAGCTATATACCCTGGTGGGAGTACTTTACATAGACAGTAAGTGCAGCTATATACCCTGGTGGGAGTACGTCACATAGACAGTAAGTACAGCCATATACCCTGGTGGGAGTACGTCACATAGACAGTAAGTGCAGCCATATACCCTGGTGGGAGTACGTTACATAGACAGTAAGTGCAGCCATATAGCCTGGTGGGAGTACGTCACATAGACAGTAAGTGCAGCCATATACCCTGGTGGGAGTACGTCACATAGACAGTATGTACAGCCATATACCCTGGTGGGAGTACGTCACATAGACAGTAAGTACAGCCATATACCCTGGTGGGAGTACGTCACATAGACAGTAAGTACAGCCATATACCCTGGTGGGAGTACGTCACATAGACAGTAAGTACAGCCATATACAGTGCTGGGAGTACGTCACATAGACAGTAAGTGCAGCCATATACCCTGGTGGGAGTACGTCACATAGACAGTTAGTACAGCCATATACCCTGGTGGGAGTACGTCACATAGACAGTAAGTACAGCCATATACCCTGGTGGGAGTACGTCACTTCCATGTGCAATAGGTGCTGCTATACATATCCTGGCGGGAGTACTTTAATAGGTACAATTCATGCTGCCGTACTCCCAGACGGTAGTGCATACTGTGTGCAGTAGATCCTGTAATATTCTCAGATAAGAGTTCTTTACTGACACCGTTAGTAATGATCTTACCATTAACACAATAATTACAGCGTTGGATAACGACAGCGAGATGTGTCTGAGCGCTCTCTTTGCGCAGTTCTAATGACTCGTTCCCTCTGTGCAGGAACCTCCCAGCTGCGCCCAGGAGAGCCTGGAGGGTACCGAATTCCTTTTAACCCCACGGGGACTGGCTGTGGGGCAGCAATGCGCTCTATGTGTATCGGGCTGAGGTATGTTCTGATTGTGGAATAATGTGCTGGGTGCTAGAGTTATGTGAGGTGGTTGTCTCTAGACTGAAAGGTACTGCCCCACGTTGCGGTGGCAGGCGTGCTATTACCTGTGATATACTGTCTCCAGGTATCCACGGCCCTCGGAGCTGCCTCTTTTGGTCGCTGTCAGTGTGGAAAGCGGAAAGATGACCCACAATCACCCTACAGGTCAGTCTCTCCAAAATGTAATCCGTCCTCGTAACTCGGCTTATAATATCCTTTACTTATTAAATAGCAGCATCAATTATAGGCAATGTCTAAATATTCACAATGGGAAAGTCTGTGTCCTCATGGCTTATAGCCGATCCTATATATAATATAATATGATATAAAGCTAACAACGCGTCTGATATCTACAAAACAAAGGCCAATCTTACTGGTGGACGCAATAAAAACTGTACTAAGCAAACTATATTTCGTGTTTTTAAGAATGATTTGTTAGATTATGAGTGCCAATCATTTAGATTTGTATTATGGTCTATAAACCAGACTAGACCAGAAGTATATGCACCATATTTCATATATTGAAATCTTCCCTAATGTGTTTTCTATCCTGGATACACAGCCTAGAACGGGCGCTCTCTGATATGGAGATTTGCCATTTCTAACACACTCTGTTCAATCTGTCATCATGTCTCCAACACGGTCTCATCGTACACATTATTTGTTTAACATATTCTAGCTGCAAAGCATTGTCATTTGTTTTTCTCAGGGTACCTGGGCTCCCTCGCCTCTGCTCTGTTCACTTCTCTATCTGTGCAGGGGGTCCCCCTGGAACTTTGGGGTTCCCGCTTGCTGGAGTCTCTGCCACTTGCTTTTGAATATGTAAGCTGTACTGAGCCTGGCGTACAGTCTCACTTGGACACATGGGACTACTTCCGGGAGAGCTGGGAGAGGTGAGACACATCCCCCACAAATTTACCCCAATTCTTCAAAGTTACATTGCTATTCATGGCAGGAAGCTGAGATATTCTTCTGCCTAGGTACCTGAGGGAGAGAGGGCTTCTCCAGGGATCTGGGCCAGCAGTCTTTCCAGCTCAATATGGACCTGCGGAGAGAGATGCAGAATATGCCAAGTGGAGCTTGGATGGTTGGGCAGGAAGGAGTGGGCACGATGCACCGATTATTGCCTACGATGCATTGCTAGGAGCCGGAGACTCCTGGGAAGAGCTGTGTAGCCGTGCCATGTTTCATGGGGGTGAGTTGGACAGAAGTGAAAGTCAGCTATGAGATCCTTGTTCCATTAAACACTCTGATACTCTGTATGTTCCAATGATCTATCTTTATGTTTGTTTCCCTTTTCTGAGCAGGAGACAGCGATTCGACAGGTGTGATTGCTGGCTGCTGTTGGGGTGTTCTCTATGGTCTTGCTGGGGTCCCTAAAGGGAACTACAATGAACTGGAATACAAAGAACGTCTGAAAGCTGCTGCAGAATCCTTACACAAGCTGGCCTGGAAGGGACATTAAATATGGATTCAAAGTGTTACAATTTCATCTAATCTGTACCGCCACCTGGATGGGCCTGTACCGCCACGTATACTGTCAGCCACCTGGACGGGTCTGTACCGCCATGTATACTGTTAGACACCTGGACGGGTCTGTACCGCCATGTATACGGTCAGACACCTGGACGGGTCTGTACCGCAACGTATACTGTCAGCCACCTGGACGGGTCTGTACCGCCATGTATACTGTTAGACACCTGGACGGGTCTGTACCGCCATGTATACTGTTAGACACCTGGACGGGTCTGTGCTGCCTTAAAAACTTTACTTGCTGGATGATATCTCCTTGGAACAATCACATTGCTGATAGACTCCCCTGTCCTGGGTGGATCTTTACCTCCCTAAAACCTTGACTAGTAATAGCAGAGTCACCTGGAAGGATGATTTAATAACACATTAATTATCAAATTCCCAACTGAATGAAATCGTTCAAGAACCGCAGTCACACTGTACACCTTATGTGAATACTGCCACCATATGAACGGCTTATCCCAGTGCCTAAATCCTTACTCTGTTGGCCACATGAGTAAGCAGCCTTGTTTTCTAAGCTGAAAGCTAGGTGCAGATGCCATAAATTTACTAAAGGTTTACTGAATAAAGAGCATATTGGAATAAATCTCCTCCTAGATTGTCACAGCTTGGCTATTCTAGCCTCAGTTTTGCAGTTCGGCTTATGACACTTCATTTTAGAAAACGCCACTCTGTCTCATAGATCGTAAACTGCACATAACCAAAATGGTGGGTTATGAACCCAGACAGCAGACTCAGCGTTTATTGCCAGGTAACAATGGTGGCCAAGTTCTTTAGATGTACAGCTCCTCCTCCTAGTGGCCTGAGTGAAAAAAAATTCATTATCTTTGCAAACTTTAATAAATCATGTACAGTGTGACGTCAGCCAAGAGTTTTTTGCTCTATAACGGTTTATGGTGATTAGGAAGGAGAAATTGTTACTTGTTCAGAAATATTTTTGTGTTTGTCTCTAGTGTCCAGGTGAAATCATATATTTGTTTACTAAATGATCTCATTGGTCACTTTCCGTGTCCGTCACTGAGGTTTAATAGAGAATTAAAACTCCCATTTTGGGGTCCTTGTCTGATTGCGGGCCCCTGTTAGTTATCTGCCTTTACCTCCGTGATGACTATTGCAGTGAAGTTCTCGGTGTATTTCTTCCCAGCCCTGATTGACACTGAGCAAACTACAAATTACTCTTTGAGAGTGAAGGTTCCTGGGGAGCTTCATCTCTTAACACACACAAAGCATTGTTTGTAAAGTCCTTTATTGGTTTCAAACCACATGGAGATACATTTACCAGGGCAATAAATAATGGCTATTCGATGCAGATCTTGCTCCAGTCCTGGATGCTTCCTCTATATGGGATTCTCCTCTGACGAATAACTAAAAAAGGAATCAGTGCTAGTGGCGTTAACTCTTAGCGTTGAGCGCAGCAGGAAGATGCTCTGACCAGAGGTCACCGCTATAAGTGGGGAGACTGTGGGACTGAAGGAAAAGACATCCATGCTGTAAATCCCGCTTGGTAGGTCAATCAAACGGCCTCGAGTCTGCAGGATAGAAAGAAGATAAACACAATAGACGCAGAACTGGGATAGTAAGACATGGGGCTTCAGGAAGGGAGAAGGACATCTGGGGGCAAATAAAACGTCATAAGTACAAAATGTTTAGCAGTACTAATACATATCACATGACACATGGCAGGGAATGCACTTTATTCCACTAAAACCTTGAGAGTCGGAAACTATTAAGTAACCTTCGTTGTGGCAGGAACATGACAGAATCTATAAACAAGGTGGACATACCAAAAAAGAATTGCAATCAATAATTCGGCACATGTTGATGTCACTTCCGGCTGCAATCATGTGATCAGAGCCAAGCCAACGACAGCTGTATACCTTAGAGACAAGATATAATAATTGTAGACATAAAAGGCAGAAATAAACAGAGCGGGTACAGGAGTCAGAAGAATTTAGTTTTCATAGAATTAAGCAATTTTCTCAGACCAGCTATGCTCACCCTGCAGGGACCCCTGTAATCATCAGGCACGGTGCTAATTTTCTGTCCAGTGGCATAATCCCAAATCTGATGGAACAATATAAGAGAAAATAATATAAATACCTATAGCCACACACACATATACGTCCCAGCACTCAATGCTCCGGTGCTGTCTCCAACCAAATTGTATACGATACCAGTAGAGAGCACTCAGGAGTCTTTCGAGGTAAATTTCATCTGCTGCTTTATTGAGCAATTACAAATTCACACAACGTTCCAATCGACGTTTCAGAAACGTTGTGTGAATTTGTAATTGCTCAATAAAGCAACAGATTAAATTTACCTTGAAAGACTCCTGAGTGCCCTCTACTGGTATCGTGTGTATATATATATATATATATATATATAGTAAAACACTTCTGCGCTGCTACCTCCAGCCTAGACGATACCAGGTGCCCAGCCACACTGTGATATAAAAGTAGATAAATACCGGCACTCCTGGATTTGTACAGCACAACGATTTATTGTCACAAGTCAGTCCTGGAGTGCCGGTATTGATCTACTTTTATATATATGTATATTGTAAGAGACAGCAACTGCTACGTCTTGGTTTGACAAATAAATGAAGCGGAAATAACTATTAACATGCTCCAAAAATCCACCTGATTACAATAGTAACTGGTTATAGCTGCAAGTTTCCTCTCTGCCTTTCCCCATGGGTTCAAATCACTAATGCACCCATTGACGTCCTCGGATTTCCATTCTGCAATCTGTCCGTCCTCTGGTTTCCATTCGGCAATCTGTCCGTCCGTCCTCTGGTTTCCATTCGGCAATCTGTCCGTCCGTCCTCTGGTTTCCATTCGGCAATCTGTCCGTCCGTCCTCTGGTTTCCATTCGGCAATCTGTCCGTCCGTCCTCTGGTTTCCATTCGGCAATCTGTCCGTCCGTCCTCTGGTTTCCATTCGGCAATCTGTCCGTCCGTCCTCTGGTTTCCATTCGGCAATCTGTCCGTCCGTCCTCTGGTTTCCATTCGGCAATCTGTCCGTCCGTCCTCTGGTTTCCATTCGGCAATCTGTCTCCCTCCCTTTATTTGTGATCATTACTCTATCTGATCCAATCCGACTTACCTGTAGATTTTCCGCTTTCCGCCAGGATCCGATTAGGATCTGATTGGTTACTGGATCAATATGCAGAGAGTCCCCACAAACATGAGGGCCGCAGATTTTTCTGATAGGAAATAAAGAAGATTTTAAAACCCAGGGTAATAAGCAGTAAGTAGAGCAGCATTCAGTAGAAATAAACATATTACCGCAGTGAATGTTGTTGGTGGATGTTCCAAAACTGGAAAAGTTAAAGAAATAGTTTGAGTACATGAAGGGCTTTTCTAACTGAATCTCCTGATAATATAATCTGAAACTCACCTGTATAGTGTCATCCCAACCTCCAGATATGAACTCTTCTTCACTGTTTGGGTTAAAGCTCAAGCCGAAGATACGAGATCGGTGTCCGTCCATAACGGACAGAGAGGAACTGAGGGTGACAAGGGGAGCAATTAGAAAAAAATATTAGGTCTAAATGTTCTATCAATCAATCTATCAATCTATGGCGGACACCCCGATGGGAAGAGGGTTTTTTTTGCCCTTAGTGTGAGTAGAGCTGCGATAATCCTAAAACGTAGTGAAATAGCTTTTATAGCTGTTCCCTACAAGCACGAGACAAGTCTGTGTTGAGGGTAAAACTGGAACTAATTTATTGGTAGCCACAACTGGCCTTGTATGGCAGCTCCCAATGCAAGGGGCACTCACCCCTGGACCTGAGAGTAAACCACAGTATAAATAAATACACAATTACATTGGCTTTCAGGTCCAGGACATTCCCATACATAATGAGACAATCCCTCCTCTGTGCCTGGGACACAATTGGATCGGGAACTGTATTAATCTAATCCAATTATCTCCAAGCACAGAAAAACACTTTTTTCCCAAACACCCCAAAAGTACCTTAAAAATATATAAAACCCCACAGTTCCATCCCCTGATAGCCCTGATCTGGGTGACCAACATATCCAAAAGTCATCCATATCAGTTCAGGAATTTCCTGGAAGTCATTTATTTGACCGACCGAACGCATGGTCCCATGCCCAAAACAGTTCCATAGAATCAGGGCTTGCGGTCGGTCTAGTTCGGTATTTTAAAAAGTGAACAAACTACCGAACGGAATCCATAGTTCTACCCTGGAGCTTGTTCACCTTATTCATACGGACGATTCCACCGAACATTGTCGTCCTAAGTGTTATAAAACCGAACACAGGTGATCATGGAAGTCAAGCGGTGTTCGGGAGTTTCAGTGTCCAAAAATAGTTCCATGAACTCGACGACCAAACACCGCTGCCTGTTTTCATGTGAACAAGATGGCCGCCACCTCGTGGTCGCCCATAGGAATTGCGGCCAACCAGACAAACACTTATAACACTGCGGTGGAAATGTTAAACAGTATCAATTAGGCTTAACAAGCTCCAGGGTTGTCTCCGGTTTGTTGACAACAGGCTCCTCCAAAAGCCTGTGGTGAGGTTCTGTTCGCCACACTATCTATACTGTATCTATCCATCCATTATCTATGTATCTATCCATACAGTATCTATCGATCTATCTCTACAGTATCTATCGATCTATCCATCTATCTATAAATAAAAGATCCATGTGCTGTAAAATTTACAACTAGACTAAAATTGTCCTACAACATTGTTTAAGAATGCAATGAGATGGATTGTTTAAGTAAGAATTGGAAAGACGTGGAGTGTAGACGACCAGTCAGACCTTGGTTGGCAGATGTTCACGCATGTCATAGACTCTGTGTCATACACAAGGATATCGTCACTGGAGCCTGCCGTAAGGAAGTGGCTGCCAGATGGATTGATGGCAATTGTGAGTGTCTGTCTGTCCTCAGAGAGGGTACGGACGCAGCTCTGAGTGGGTATGTGCCAGAATTTCACATGGCCCCCAGCATCTGTGAGTGGAGAACAAACAGCAGGAGAAATGAAATACTCAGTGTGTAAGGATAGACAAGATATGGAATTAGGAGGAAACAGGATGCAAAGAGTACGGGATGAGACAGAGAGAGTTGGGATCAGATACAAGACTAGATTCAATAGGCGACACTCGTCCCTTGTCATTGAAATGAATGTTTCCCGTAGAAGTTATCAGAATATAGAATCTAGCTCTTAGACTGAAGGTGGACAAACATAGTGAACGTACATGAGGCGAGTAGCAGGTCTCCCTGAGACATATGACGGTGGGGTAGAAATCGAAGGGCAGTGACAGCTGTGACCGACTGATCATCCTGCAAAGTGTGCACGCAGGTCCCATCAGACACTGAGTATACCTGCAGAGACAAAAAGTGTTATCTATTGCTCTCACCTCACACAGAGTATACCTGCAGAGACAATGAAATACTCCCACCTGCAGAGACAATGAGATAATCCCACCTCACACTGAGTATACCTGCAGAGACAATGAGATCCTCCCACCTCACACGGAGTATACCTGCAGAGACAATGAGATCCTCCCACCTCACACTGAGTATACCTGCAGAGACAATGAGATATTCCCACCTCACACGGAGTATACCTACAGAGACAATGAGATACTCCCACCTCACACTGAGTATACCTGCAGAGACAATGAGATCCTCACACTGAGTATACCTGCAGAGACAATGAGGTACTCCCACCTCACACTGAGTATATCTGCAGAGACAATGAGATCCTCCCACTTCACACTGAGTATACCTGCAGAGACAATGAGGTACTCCCACCTCACACTGAGTATACCTACAGAGACAGTGAGGTACTCCCACCTCACACTGAGTATACCTGCAGAGACAAAGAGATACTCCCACCTCACACTGAGTATACCTGCAGAGACAATGAGATACTCCCACCTCACACTGAGTATACCTGCAGAGACAATGAGATATTCCCACCTCACACGGAGTATACCTACAGAGACAATGAGATACTCCCACCTCACACTGAGTATACCTGCAGAGACAATGAGATACTCCCACCTACAGGGACAATGAGATCCTCCCACCTCACACGGAGTATACCTACAGAGACAATGAGATACTCCCACCTTACACTGAGTATACCTGCAGAGACAATGAGGTACTCCCACCTACAGGGACAATGAGATCCTCACACGGAGTATACCTACAGAGACAATGAGGTACTCCCACCTACAGAGACAATGAGATACTCCCACCTTACACGGAGTATACCTACAGAGACAATGAGCGTTATCTACTACTCCGACCTCACACCGAGTATACCAGCGTGTCTTATATACAGCATTATACACCAGTCAGATCTGATACTGGGACCCCCCAGTGACCCTGATGAGGTTAGACACTGGAGGACATTTCTAATTCAGCTATTTTGTTATAAAATGTGACTTTACTTGAATTATGTAACCCAGTGAGTGATACAGCTGTACTCCCATCTTATACAGTGTATAACCACAGAGACAATACTCCACCTCATCGCTCCTCTAGAACAGGCATTCTGACCTAAAATATAAAATCCCAATTTAGTAAATAAATCTGACTCTCCCACCCAGAACATATTCTCTGTATTTAGCTCTGCTCCATTTGGCGCTGCATGTTACCTGTATTAAGCCATTGATTAGTCCAACAGCTAGCATGACCCCAGACGGGTTAAACTGGCAGCTCAACATCTCCTTCCCACATTCACTGAAAGAAAGAAAATCCAGCACGTCAAACAAGGATGGAAACTAAGAGAGTACAAATGGAGTGTCAGACAGAACGATATTTATCAGGTAAGAAAAAGTATCAGTGTTACAAACTAACCTGGGACACAGTATCAGACAGTACTAGCCTGGCACAGAGTATCAGACAGTACTAACCTGGGACACAGTATCAGACAGTACTAACCTGGGACACAGTATCAGACAGTACTAACCTGGGACACATTATCAGACAGTACTAACCAGGCACAGAGTATCAGACAGTACTAACCTGAGACACAGTATCAGACAGTACTAACCTGGGTCACAGTATTAGACAGTACTAACCTGGCACAGAGTATCAGACAGCACTAGGCTGGCACAGTATCAAAGAGAGTTACAATCTAACCTGGCACAGAGTATCAGACAGTACTAACCTGGCACAGAGTATCAGACAGTACTAACCTGGGACACAGTATCAGACAGTACTAACCTGGGACACAGTATCAGACAGTACTAACCTGGGACACAGTATCAGACAGTACTAACCAGACACAGTATCAGACAGTACTAGCCTGGCACAGAGTATCAGACAGTACTAACCTGGGACACAGTATCAGACAGTACTAACCTGGGGCACAGTATCAGACAGTACTAGCCTGGCACAGAGTATCAGACGGTACTAACCTGAGACACAGTATCAGACAGTACTAACCTGGGGCACAGTATCAGACAGTACTAACCAGGCACAGAGTATCAGACAGTACTAACCTGAGACACAGTATCAGACAGTACTAACCTGGGACACAGTATCAGACAGTACTAGCCTGGCACAGAGTATCAGATAGTGTTACAAACTAACCTGGAACACATTATCAGACAGTACTAACCAGGCACAGAGTATGAGACAGTACTAGCCTGGCACAGAGTATGAGACAGTACTAGCCTGGCACAGAGTATCAGACAGTACTAACCTGGGACACAGTATTAGACAGTACTAACCTGGCACAGAGTATCAGACAGTACTAACCTGGGACACAGTATTAGACAGTACTAACCTGGCACAGAGTTTCAGACAGTACTAACCTGGGTCACAGTATTAGACAGTACTAACCTGGCACAGAGTATCAGACAGCACTAGGCTGGCACAGTATCAAAGAGAGTTACAATCTAACCTGGCACAGAGTATCAGACAGTACTAACCTGGCACAGAGTATCAGACAGTACTAACCTGGCACAGAGTATCAGACAGTACTAACCTGGCACAGAGTATCAGACAGTACTAACCTGGGACACAGTATCAGACAGTACTAACATGGCACAGAGTATCAGACAGTACTAACCTGGCACAGAGTATCAGACAGTACTAGCCTGGCACAGAGTATCAGACAGTACTAGCCTGGCACAGAGTATCAGACAGTACTAACCTGGCACAGAGTATCAGACAGTACTAACCTGGCACAGAGTATCAGACAGTACTAGCCTGGCACAGAGTATCAGACAGTACTAACCTGGCACAGAGTATCAGACAGTACTAACCTGGCACAGAGTATCAGACAGTACTAGCCTGGCACAGAGTATCAGACAGTGTTACAATCTAACATGGCACAGAGTATCAGACAGTACTAGCCTGACACAGAGTATCAGACAGTACTAGCCTGGCACAGAGTATCAGACAGTACTAGCCTGGCACAGAGTATCAGACAGTACTAGCCTGGCACAGAGTATCAGACAGTGTTACAATCTAACATGGCACAGAGTATCAGACAGTGTTACAATCTAATCTCCACTTGATAAAGCCTAAGGGCGAAACGCATTGTGGGTTATTATAATAACAGTGTTGTTTTAATAAAGGTATTTTGGCCACTTTCTTACTGTGAGTTAGCCATTTTACTTTTTTTATTCTTTTAGTATCTTATTACTATTATCACCATCCTTTTTAACTGGTACCAGAAGTTTTTACTTTCCAGTTAGGATATTACTCCAAAGAATCCTAGGTGGGGATTATACCACTCAAGCTGTATTAATTGCGCAGTTAGCCTGCTCAATTAAATGTGAGTAACCAGTTGGTATTTTATTCTCTCACCTCTGGCTTTTTTTACTTTGAGCACTAATGCGTTCTGTTTTTATTCCCCATATGGTTCCTAAATCAAGCAAGACTACACAGACCTCACGTATCCCATAAGTGGAGATTGTACCACTGTACGTTATCAACACTAGAGCTAAGTTCAAAGCTCTATTAAATGTGAGTAGGACCACATATCTTTTATACTGCACTCTACCCCTTTTTTGTGACATACTGCACCATCAGTTGTCAAAGACTGTACCATCTTCCACAGAGAATACCCTGGTATTGGATTTATCCACCATACAGACTTTTTACCATCAACTTTTAGTTTCTATCCATATATTCTCTGTTATCTCTTAGCCTGTTTATGCTATATATTTATCTCATTTGGTTTTTAGTGGCGCTACCTTCTCTTTATCTGTTTTTAGTATTTCTGCTGTAGGTCCTCTTAGAAAGACCTATTTTAGGTGTGCTGCCATGTTTCATCTATTTTGTTGTGTATTGTGTAGATAGAGAGCGCAGATCCTTTTTTCTGTTTTCTTTTCCTTTTTTCCAGCGTTACAATCTAACCTGGCACAGAGTATCAGACAGTACTAGCCTGGCACAGAGTATCAGACAGTACTAGCCTGGCACAGAGTATCAGACAGTACTAGCCTGGCACAGAGTATCAGACAGTACTAGCCTGGCACAGAGTATCAGACAGTACTAGCCTGGCACAGAGTATCAGACAGTACTAGCCTGGCACAGAGTATCAGACAGTACTAACCTGGCACAGAGTATCAGACAGTACTAACCTGGCACAGAGTATCAGACAGTACTAGCCTGGCACAGAGTAACAGACAGCGTCACAATCTAACCTGGCACAGAGTATCAGACAGTACTAACCTGGCACAGAGTATCAGACAGTACTAGCCTGGCACAGAGTATCAGACAGTACTAGCCTGGCACAGAGTAACAGACAGCGTCACAATCTAACCTGGCACAGAGTATCAGACAGTACTAGCCTGGTACAGAGTATCAGAGAGAGTTACAATCTAACCTGGCACTGAGTATCAAACAGTGTTACAATCTAACCTGGCACTGAGTATCAGACAATACTAGCCTGACACAGATTATCAGACAGCGTTACACAGTAGTGAAGCACAGGGAGGGTAATTAGCAAGTGATAACGGGATTGGAGTATGTGCCACTAACATGACTTTGTGAATTTGCAGGTTCCCCTCGGTGCTTGGCTGAGGAGGGGGTTCCTGGGAATCTCCAATTTCTTCTGGGAAGGAGATAAAAGTGGACACTCTGCGCGGTATACCCTTCCATTGCGATTCCACCAGCAACCCAGACATCTTCTGCCAATGTTTCTTCTAGAATATGGTTCCCTTTAAATAGTGAGAAGAGTGAATTACATACTGCTATATAAACACAGTGGGTGCAAATCCCTGTAACTAGTGAAACAAAGATACAGAGGGCTTTAATCACTAAACAATGCAGTGTCACAAATGAACAACTGACATGTAATATGCAGACTATAGCGGGGTGGCTAAATGGGCGATACCTTGCAATATAATTTCAGCCCACCAGGAGTTATTTACTAAGAGGAGAATGGCTGGGAATTCAGTAGATAAAACAGAAATCGAAACAGAGCTGGATGGAATGTTTTACCTGATTGGACTAAAATAAAGTATACAGATACAGAGCAATGCCCGGCCGGGGATATCGTATGGTTATTTAATAATACTATATATTTATATACAGAGCAATGCCCGGCCGGGGATATCGTATTGTTATTTAATAATACTATATATTTATATACAGAGCAATGCCCGGCCGGGGATATCGTATTGTTATTTAATAATACTATATATTTATATACAGAGCAATGCCTGGACGGGATATGGTATTGTTATTTAATAATACTATATATTTATATACAGAGCAATGCCCGGCCGGGGATATCGTATTGTTATTTAATAATACTATATATTTATATACAGAGCAATGCCCGGCCGGGGATATCGTATTGTTATTTAATAATACTATATATTTATATACAGAGCAATGCCTGGACGGGGATATGGTATTGTTATTTAATAATACTATATATTTATATACAGAGCAATGCCTGGACGGGGATATGGTATTGTTATTTAATAATACTATATATTTATATACAGAGCAATGCCCGGCCGGGGATATCGTATTGTTATTTAATAATACTATATATTTATATACAGAGCAATGCCCGTCCGGGGATATGGTATTGTTATTTAATAATACTATATATTTATATACAGAGCAATGCCTGGACGGGGATATCGTATTGTTATTTAATAATACTATATATTTATATACAGAGCAATGCCCGGCCGGGGATATCGTATTGTTATTTAATAATACTATATATTTATATACAGAGCAATGCCCGGCCAGGGATATCGTATTGTTATTTAATAATACTATATATTTATATACAGAGCAATGCCCGGCCGGGGATATCGTATTGTTATTTAATAATACTATATATTTATATACAGAGCAATGCCCGGCCGGGGATATCGTATTGTTATTTAATAATACTATATATTTATATACAGAGCAATGCCCGGCCTGGGATATCGTATTGTTATTTAATAATACTATATATTTATATACAGAGCAATGCCCGGCCGGGGATATCGTATTGTTATTTAATAATACTATATATTTATATACAGAGCAATGCCCGGCCGGGGATATCGTATTGTTATTTAATAATACTATATATTTATATACAGAGCAATGCCTGGACGGGGATATCGTATTGTTATTTAATAATACTATATATTTATATACAGAGCAATGCCCGGCCGGGGATATCGTATTGTTATTTAATAATACTATATATTTATATACAGAGCAATGCCTGGACGGGGATATCGTATTGTTATTTAATAATACTATATATTTATATACAGAGCAATGCCCGGCCGGGGATATCGTATTGTTATTTAATAATACTATATATTTATATACAGAGCAATGCCCGGACGGGGATATCGTATTGTTATTTAATAATACTATATATTTATATACAGAGCAATGCCCGGCCGGGGATATCGTATGGTTATTTAATAATACTATATATTTATATACAGAGCAATGCCTGGACGGGGATATCGTATTGTTATTTATTAATACTATATATTTATATACAGAGCAATGCCCGGCCGGGGATATCGTATGGTTATTTAATAATACTATATATTTATATACAGAGCAATGCCTGGACGGGGATATCGTATTGTTATTTATTAATACTATATATTTATATACAGAGCAATGCCCGGCCGGGGATATCGTATGGTTATTTAATAATACTATATATTTATATACAGAGCAATGCCTGGACGGGGATATCGTATTGTTATTTATTAATACTATATATTTATATACAGAGCAATGCCTGGCTGGGGGACATACTAAAAGGAATGACCGATTGGAATGCACATAGACTTTAACAAGGCAGCAATGCCCATAGACAATAATGGAAGTGAAAGGAATGCCCATAGAGAATAATGGAAACAAAATATTTCGATTAGAGACAAAACTATTAGACATATGAAATAAATATTTTGCAGTAATAATACTCTCCAAATTCAGTGGCAATTTTTAAAATTAAGATTAATTGGGATTATCAATGTTTTCTATGGAATGACAAGGGTGAATGACTAAAGAGTATAATGGGAGGTAACGCATAAACTCATTTGCAGGCAAATCTGTGTTCAAAGGTCAGCAGATGGTGGTCAGATAGAGGAAATAGAACATTGGAGAGATTAGAGGTAGTACAGAGATTGGTGAAGATGAGGTCAAGAGTGTTTCCTGCTAGCCAATGCCTCCCGGGGCAAGCACAGCAGCTATGCAGGCAGTCACAGTAAGACCGGCCTAACCAAGAAAAGTCCACCTGGGCGGCACCACAATATACCAACACAACGACGGGCCTGAGCAGGGGTGCCACATGACCACACAGAACAGACCAGCTGATACAATACTCCCACTACATGGACCAAAGCCCACAGGGGACACTGCAATACCACCCCAAGCAAAGCTAGACGCTCAAAAACAAAACTAACACAGGGACCCATCACCTGATTAGTTTAAGGTTCACATGGTTATGTTGAAGTTTATAAGTTAAAAAGTTAAGTGGTAACAAAACAAAACGGGAAGCTTAGCAACAGACCCACAATTGGGTAAAACACACACCAGAGCGAGACGCTATCAAAGCTATACGACAACACACAGAGGCTCACTACAAAACCACAACCTCTACCATGGCAAACTCTACCCCCACCATCTCCCTAACTAGTCAATCCACGCACCCCACCACTCCGTAAACCCCCCCCCCCCCTTTCCCCCGGGGCTCGGACAACTGACACAAACAATAGGTAGGACATGCACGCACCTCTCACTCCACAACTCCCGGACTCAATACACCGGCCTACATCGGCAGATAGGAGTCCCCCACCCACTCACCAACTGGCCAGATAAATAAGCCCAGTTAGTATTCTAACCACAACCTTTATGGCGCCGCGCCCCGCGCACCTGGCCTGACCGTAGCTTACATGAACCCACCCTCCCTCTCCCCACGCCCCCCATCCCCTGCAAACCGATAACACTACAGTCTCACCTTCTGCCATCGCCCAATCTCTACCTCCCCTTTACCCCAACGCCCGCAATTTCCTCCTACCGAACAACCCACAGCGCAGAGATAGCCGACTCAAACCGAGAAATAACACTACCGGCCCTCAACCTCCGGAATCACCTCCATAAACGCGAAAGGCATCAACATCCCCGGCAAACGCCACGGCATACTCAGATGGGTGAACCACATAGGAGCAGACATCATCCTGACCCAAGAGACGCACTACACTTACTTATCTTCACAGGACAAATAGGCACCCACAAACTATCAATATGCTCCATGTACACCCCAACTACCCCAGAGACGTCTGTTTGAAACCTATTCAAAACCCATCTAAGCTGCATACCAGCTAAACACCAGATAATAGGGGGAGACTTCAACGCGACCCACACCCCCACCATTGATCGGAGAACGCAAGACGGCCGAACGCCAACCACAACGAGTAACGTCAAACTCAGCCAAATTTTAAGAAACCACACCTCTACTAGACGCCTGGAGGACCCAGCACCCCCAACAAGGAATTACACTTTCTTTTCTCACACACATCAATCCTACTCCAGAATCAACGGTTTTCTCATCTCACCCACGACACAACCCTGGTGCACCCAAACACAAATAGGCAACATAGGATGGTTAGACCACGAGGAGGTCTCCTTGACCATAACAATACCCAACATAACCCAACCCTGGGCATGGCGCCTCAACCCCATGCTGCTATGGGACTAGACAACTATCCACACCCTCACGGCACACATTCAAGACTACTTTGAAACGAACGCAATAGGAAATGTCTCACCAGCGATAATGTGGGCTGCACACAAGGCGACGATCAGGGGCCGACTGATATCGATAGCCACTTCTCACAAAAAACAACGCCTCTGGGACCTGACCAAGACCTTAGCCGAACTGCACAGACTCGAAACGCGCCACAAACACCAACCAACCGAAGCCCTACAGGTCCATTTAGCAACTACGAGGGACCAACTGAAAACACTATCGGCGACCGACATGGCACGCAACCTCATGTGGACCAAGCAGAAGTTTTACGAAAGAGGTAACAAAGCCGACTCCCTACTGGCCCACTGCCTCAAAAAGCGACAGGAGGAAAAGAAAATCTCCAAAATCCGCACACAAATTGGAGAAACAACCGACCACCCAGATAAAAATCGCACAGGAATTCCTACGATACTACACCAACCTATCTAACCACTCCCCAGAGATACCAGCCTGGGAAGCAGAACACCCCCAGCGGATATATGCAATGGCCATTCCCTCACTCCCATTATTCTCTATGGCAATTCCCTCACTCCCATTATTCTCTATGGCCATTCCCTCACTCCCATTATTCTCTATGGCCATTCCCTCACTCCCATTATTCTCTATGGCCATTCCCTCACTCCCATTATTCTCTATGGGCATTCCCTCACTCCCATTATTCTCTATGGCCATTCCCTCACTCCCATTATTCTCTATGGCCATTCCCTCACTCCCATTATTCTCTATGGCCATTCCCTCGCTCCCATTATTCTCTATGGCCATTCCCTCGCTCCCATTATTCTCTATGGGCATTCCCTCACTCCCATTATTCTCTATGGGCATTCCCTCACTCCCATTATTCTCTATGGGCATTCCCTCACTCCCATTATTCTCTATGGCCATTCCCTCACTCCCATTATTCTCTATGGCCATTCCCTCACTCCCATTATTCTCTATGGCCATTCCCTCACTCCCATTATTCTCTATGGCCATTCCCTCACTCCCATTATTCTCTATGGCCATTCCCTCACTCCCATTATTCTCTATGGCCATTCCCTCACTCCCATTATTCTCTATGGCCATTCCCTCACTCCCATTATTCTCTATGGCCATTCCCTCACTCCCATTATTCTCTATGGCCATTCCCTCACTCCCATTATTCTCTATGGCCATTCCCTCACTCCCATTATTCTCTATGGCCATTCCCTCACTCCCATTATTCTCTATGGCCATTCCCTCTCTCCCATTATTCTCTATGGCCATTCCCTCACTCCCATTATTCTCTATGGGCATTCCCTCACTCCCATTATTCTCTATGGGCATTCCCTCACTCCCATTATTCTCTATGGGCATTCCCTCACTCCCATTATTCTCTATGGGCATTCCCTCACTCCCATTATTCTATATGGCCATTCCCTCACTCCCATTATTCTCTATGGGCATTCCCTCACTCCCATTATTCTCTATGGGCATTCCCTCACTCCCATTATTCTCTATAGGCCATTCCCTCACTCCCATTATTCTCTATGGCCATTCCCTCACTCCCATTATTCTCTATGGCCATTCCCTCACTCCCATTATTCTCTATGGCCATTCCCTCACTCCCATTATTCTCTATGGCCATTCCCTCACTCCCATTATTCTCTATGGGCATTCCCTCACTCCCATTATTCTCTATGGGCATTCCCTCACTCCCATTATTCTCTATGGTCATTCCCTCACTCCCATTATTCTCTATGGCCATTCCCTCACTCCCATTATTCCCAATGGGCATTCCCTCACTCCCATTATTCTCTATGGGCATTCCCTCACTCCCATTATTCTCTATGGACATTCCCTCACTCCCATTATTCTCTATGGGCATTCCCTCACTCCCATTATTCTCTATGGGCATTCCCTCACTCCCATTATTCTCTATGGGCATTCCCTCACTCCCATTATTCTCTATGGGCATTCCCTCACTCCCATTATTCTCTATGGGCATTCCCTCACTCCCATTATTCTCTATGGGCATTCCCTCACTCCCATTATTCTCTATGGCCATTCCCTCACTCCCATTATTCTCTATGGGCATTCCCTCACTCCCATTATTCTCTATGGCCATTCCCTCACTCCCATTATTCTCTATGGGCATTCCCTCACTCCCATTATTCTCTATGGGCATTCCCTCACTCCCATTATTCTCTATGGCCATTCCCTCACTCCCATTATTCTCTATGGCCATTCCCTCACTCCCATTATTCTCTATGGCCATTCCCTCACTCCCATTATTCTCTATGGCCATTCCCTCACTCCCATTATTCTCTATGGCCATTCCCTCACTCCCATTTTTCTCTATGGCCATTCCCTCACTCCCATTATACTCTATGGGCATTCCCTCACTCCCATTATACTCTATGGGCATTCCCTCACTCCCATTATTCTCTATGGGTATTCCCTCACTCCCATTATTCTCTATGGGTATTCCCTCACTCCCATTATTCTCTATGGCCATTCCCTCTCTCCCATTATTCTCTATGGCCATTCCCTCTCTCCCATTATTCTCTATGGCCATTCCCTCACTCCCATTATTCTCTATGGCCATTCCCTCTCTCCCATTATTCTCTATGGCCATTCCCTCACTCCCATTATTCTCTATGGCCATTCCCTCACTCCCATTATTCTCTATGACCATTCCCTCACTCCCATTATTCTCTATGGCCATTCCCTCACTCCCATTATTCTCTATGCCCATTCCCTCACTCCCATTATTCTCTATGGGCATTCCCTCACTCCCATTATTCTCTATGGGCATTCCCTCACTCCCATTATTCTCTATGGCCATTCCCTCACTCCCATTATTCTCTATGGCCATTCCCTCACTCCCATTATTCTCTATGGCCATTCCCTCACTCCCATTATTCTCTATGGCCATTCCCTCACTCCCATTATTCTCTATGGCCATTCCCTCACTCCCATTATTCTCTATGGCCATTCCCTCACTCCCATTATTCTCTATGGCCATTCCCTCACTCCCATTATTCTCTATGGGCATTCCCCCACTCCCATTATTCTCTATGGCCATTCCCTCACTCCCATTATTCTCTATGGCCATTCCCTCACTCCCATTATTCTCTATGGCCATTCCCTCACTCCCATTATTCTCTATGGCCATTCCCTCACTCCCATTATTCTCTATGGCCATTCCCTCACTCCCATTATTCTCTATGGCCATTCCCTCACTCCCATTATTCTCTATGGCCATTCCCTCACTCCCATTATTCTCTATGGGCATTCCCTCACTCCCATTATTCTCTATGGCCATTCCCTCACTCCCATTATTCTCTATGGGTATTCCCTCACTCCCATTATTCTCTATGGCCATTCCCTCTCTCCCATTATTCTCTATGGCCATTCCCTCTCTCCCATTATTCTCTATGGCCATTCCCTCACTCCCATTATTCTCTATGGCCATTCCCTCTCTCCCATTATTCTCTATGGCCATTCCCTCACTCCCATTATTCTCTATGGCCATTCCCTCACTCCCATTATTCTCTATGACCATTCCCTCACTCCCATTATTCTCTATGGCCATTCCCTCACTCCCATTATTCTCTATGCCCATTCCCTCACTCCCATTATTCTCTATGGGCATTCCCTCACTCCCATTATTCTCTATGGGCATTCCCTCACTCCCATTATTCTCTATGGCCATTCCCTCACTCCCATTATTCTCTATGGCCATTCCCTCACTCCCATTATTCTCTATGGCCATTCCCTCACTCCCATTATTCTCTATGGCCATTCCCTCACTCCCATTATTCTCTATGGCCATTCCCTCACTCCCATTATTCTCTATGGCCATTCCCTCACTCCCATTATTCTCTATGGCCATTCCCTCACTCCCATTATTCTCTATGGGCATTCCCCCACTCCCATTATTCTCTATGGCCATTCCCTCACTCCCATTATTCTCTATGGCCATTCCCTCACTCCCATTATTCTCTATGGCCATTCCCTCACTCCCATTATTCTCTATGGCCATTCCCTCACTCCCATTATTCTCTATGGCCATTCCCTCACTCCCATTATTCTCTATGGCCATTCCCTCACTCCCATTATTCTCTATGGGCATTCCCTCACTCCCATTATTCTCTATGGCCATTCCCTCACTCCCATTATTCTCTATGGGCATTCCCTCACTCCCATTATTCTCTATGGGCATTCCCTCACTCCCATTATTCTCTATGGCCATTCCCTCACTCCCATTATTCTCTATGGCCATTCCCTCACTCCCATTATTCTCTATGGCCATTCCCTCACTCCCATTATTCTCTATGGCCATTCCCTCACTCCCATTATTCTCTATGGGCATTCCCTCACTCCCATTATTCTCTATGGCCATTCCCTCACTCCCATTATTCTCTATGGCCATTCCCTCACTCCCATTATTCTCTATGGCCATTCCCTCACTCCCATTATTCTCTATGGCCATTCCCTCACTCCCATTATTCTCTATGGCCATTCCCTCACTCCCATTATTCTCTATGGGCATTCCCTCACTCCCATTATTCTCTATGGCCATTCCCTCACTCCCATTATTCTCTATGGGCATTCCCTCACTCCCATTATTCTCTATGGGCATTCCCTCACTCCCATTATTCTCTATGGGCATTCCCTCACTCCCATTATTCTCTATGGCCATTCCCTCACTCCCATTATTCTCTATGGCCATTCCCTCACTCCCATTATTCTCTATGGGCATTCCCTCACTCCCATTATTCTCTATGGGCATTCCCTCACTCCCATTATTCTCTATGGCCATTCCCTCACTCCCATTATTCTCTATGGGCATTCCCTCACTCCCATTATTCTCTATGGGCATTCCCTCACTCCCATTATTCTCTATGGCCATTCCCTCACTCCCATTATTCTCTATGGGCATTCTCTCACTCCCATTATTCTCTATGGGCATTCCCTCACTCCCATTATTCTCTATGGCCATTCCCTCACTCCCATTATTCTCTATGGCCATTCCCTCACTCCCATTATTCTCTATGGCCATTCCCTCACTCCCATTATTCTCTATGGCCATTCCCTCACTCCCATTATTCTCTATGGCCATTCCCTCACTCCCATTATTCTCTATGGGCATTCCCTCACTCCCATTATTCTCTATGGGCATTCCCTCACTCCCATTATTCTCTATGGGCATTCCCTCACTCCCATTATTCTCTATGGGCATTCCCTCACTCCCATTATTCTCTATGGCCATTCCCTTACTCCCATTATTCTCTATGGGCATTCCCTCACTCCCATTATTCTCTATGGGCATTCCCTCACTCCCATTATTCTCTATGGCCATTCCCTCACTCCCATTATTCTCTATGGGCATTCCCTCACTCCCATTATTCTCTATGGCCATTCCCTCACTCCCATTATTCTCTATGGCCATTCCCTCACTCCCATTATTCTCTATGGGCATTCCCTCACTCCCATTATTCTCTATGGCCATTCCCTCACTCCCATTATTCTCTATGGCCATTCCCTCACTCCCATTATTCTCTATGGGCATTCCCTCACTCCCATTATTCTCTATGGCCATTCCCTCACTCCCATTATTCTCTATGGCCATTCCCTCACTCCCATTATTCTCTATGGGCATTCCCTCACTCCCATTATTCTCTATGGCCATTCCCTCACTCCCATTATTCTCTATGGCCATTCCCTCACTCCCATTATTCTCTATGGCCATTCCCTCACTCCCATTATTCTCTATGGCCATTCCCTCACTCCCATTATTCTCTATGGCCATTCCCTCACTCCCATTATTCTCTATGGCCATTCCCTCACTCCCATTATTCTCTATGGCCATTCCCTCACTCCCATTATTCTCTATGGGCATTCCCCCACTCCCATTATTCTCTATGGCCATTCCCTCACTCCCATTATTCTCTATGGCCATTCCCTCACTCCCATTATTCTCTATGGCCATTCCCTCACTCCCATTATTCTCTATGGCCATTCCCTCACTCCCATTATTCTCTATGGCCATTCCCTCACTCCCATTATTCTCTATGGCCATTCCCTCACTCCCATTATTCTCTATGGCCATTCCCTCACTCCCATTATTCTCTATGGGCATTCCCTCACTCCCATTATTCTCTATGGCCATTCCCTCACTCCCATTATTCTCTATGGGCATTCCCTCACTCCCATTATTCTCTATGGCCATTCCCTCACTCCCATTATTCTCTATGGCCATTCCCTCACTCCCATTATTCTCTATGGCCATTCCCTCACTCCCATTATTCTCTATGGCCATTCCCTCACTCCCATTATTCTCTATGGCCATTCCCTCACTCCCATTATTCTCTATGGCCATTCCCTCACTCCCATTATTCTCTATGGCCATTCCCTCACTCCCATTATTCTCTATGGCCATTCCCTCACTCCCATTATTCTCTATGGCCATTCCCTCACTCCCATTATTCTCTATGGCCATTCCCTCACTCCCATTATTCTCTATGGGCATTCCCTCACTCCCATTATTCTCTATGGCCATTCCCTCACTCCCATTATTCTCTATGGGCATTCCCTCACTCCCATTATTCTCTATGGGCATTCCCTCACTCCCATTATTCTCTATGGCCATTCCCTCACTCCCATTATTCTCTATGGCCATTCCCTCACTCCCATTATTCTCTATGGCCATTCCCTCACTCCCATTATTCTCTATGGGCATTCCCTCACTCCCATTATTCTCTATGGGCATTCCCTCACTCCCATTATTCTCTATGGCCATTCCCTCACTCCCATTATTCTCTATGGGCATTCCCTCACTCCCATTATTCTCTATGGGCATTCCCTCACTCCCATTATTCTCTATGGCCATTCCCTCACTCCCATTATTCTCTATGGGCATTCCCTCACTCCCATTATTCTCTATGGGCATTCCCTCACTCCCATTATTCTCTATGGCCATTCCCTCACTCCCATTATTCTCTATGGCCATTCCCTCACTCCCATTATTCTCTATGGCCATTCCCTCACTCCCATTATTCTCTATGGCCATTCCCTCACTCCCATTATTCTCTATGGCCATTCCCTCACTCCCATTATTCTCTATGGGCATTCCCTCACTCCCATTATTCTCTATGGGCATTCCCTCACTCCCATTATTCTCTATGGGCATTCCCTCACTCCCATTATTCTCTATGGCCATTCCCTTACTCCCATTATTCTCTATGGGCATTCCCTCACTCCCATTATTCTCTATGGGCATTCCCTCACTCCCATTATTCTCTATGGCCATTCCCTCACTCCCATTATTCTCTATGGGCATTCCCTCACTCCCATTATTCTCTATGGGCATTCCCTCACTCCCATTATTCTCTATGGGCATTCCCTCACTCCCATTATTCTCTATGGGCATTCCCTCACTCCCATTATTCTCTATGGCCATTCCCTCACTCCCATTATTCTCTATGGCCATTCCCTCACTCCCATTATTCTCTATGGGCATTCCCTCACTCCCATTATTCTCTATGGCCATTCCCTCACTCCCATTATTCTCTATGGCCATTCCCTCACTCCCATTATTCTCTATGGGCATTCCCTCACTCCCATTATTCTCTATGGGCATTCCCTCACTCCCATTATACTCTATGGGCATTCCCTCACTCCCATTATTCTCTATGGCCATTCCCTCACTCCCATTATTCTCTATGGGCATTCCCTCACTCCCATTATTCTCTATGGCCATTCCCTCACTCCCATTATTCTCTATGGGCATTCCCTCACTCCCATTATTCTCTATGGCCATTCCCTCTCTCCCATTATTCTCTATGGGCATTCCCTCACTCCCATTATTCTCTATGGGCATTCCCTCACTCCCATTATTCTCTATGGGCATTCCCTCACTCCCATTATACTCTATGGGCATTCCCTCACTCCCATTATTCTCTATGGCCATTCCCTCACTCCCATTATTCTCTATGGGCATTCCCTCACTCCCATTATTCTCTATGGCCATTCCCTCTCTCCCATTATTCTCTATGGGCATTCCCTCACTCCCATTATTCTCTATGGGCATTCCCTCACTCCCATTATTCTCTATGGCCATTCCCTCACTCCCATTATTCTCTATGGGCATTCCCTCACTCCCATTATTCTCTATGGCCATTCCCTCACTCCCATTATTCTCTATGGGCATTCCCTCACTCCCATTATTCTCTATGGGCATTCCCTCACTCCCATTATTCTCTATGGCCATTCCCTCACTCCCATTATTCTCTATGGGCATTCCCTCACTCCCATTATTCTCTATGGCCATTCCCTCACTCCCATTATTCTCTATGGCCATTCCCTCACTCCCATTATTCTCTATGGCCATTCCCTCACTCCCATTATTCTCTATGCCCATTCCCTCACTCCCATTATTCTCTATGGCCATTCCCTCACTCCCATTATTCTCTATGGCCATTCCCTCACTCCCATTATTCTCTATGGGCATTCCCTCACTCCCATTATTCTCTATGGCCATTCCCTCACTCCCATTATTCTCTATGGGCATTTCCTGTTAGAATGTCTCCTGGCTGGGGATAATTCTAATAATGATTGACAGGAGCAGCCGTGGTTGCTATGGTAGCGGTAGGTGTGTGTGTGTGTGAGGCGGTAAGTACCCCCCGGTAAGTGCACAGAGAGCGGTACCTGGAGAAGGTGTCGGACTCGGTAACCAGCAGCGTCCCAGTGTCTCCTAGCAACCGACCGGAAACACGTCACACGGCAGCTACAGGAAGAAGGGCAATGAGGCCGGAGGGCGGGGCCTCAGTTACCATAGCAACACTCACTGTAACAACCTACCTACCTCACTGTAACCACCTACCTCACTGTAACAACCACCTACCTCACTGTAACAACCTACCTCACTGTAACAACCACCTACCTCACTGTAACCACCTACCTCACTGTAACAACCACCTACCTCACTGTAACCACCTACCTCACTGTAACAACCACCTACCTCACTGTAACAACCTACCTACCTCACTGTAACCACCTACCTCACTGTAACAACCACCTACCTCACTGTAACCACCTACCTACCTCACTGTAACCACCTACCTCACTGTAACAACCACCTACCTCACTGTAACCACCTACCTCACTGTAACAACCACCTACCTCACTGTAACCACCTACCTACCTCACTGTAACCACCTACCTCACTGTAACAACCACCTACCTCACTGTAACCACCTAACTCACTGTAACAACCACCTACCTCACTGTAACCACCTACCTACCTCACTGTAACCACCTACCTCACTGTAACAACCACCTACCTCACTGTAACAACCACCTACCTCACTGTAACCACCTTCCTCACTGTAACAACCACCTACCTCACTGTAACCACCTACCTCACTGTAACAACCACCTACCTCACTGTAACCACCTACCTACCTCACTGTAACCACCTTCCTCACTGTAACAACCACCTACCTCACTGTAACCACCTACCTCACTGTAACAACCACCTACCTCACTGTAACCACCTACCTCACTGTAACAACCACCTACCTCACTGTAACCACCTACCTACCTCACTGTAACCACCTTCCTCACTGTAACAACCACCTACCTCACTGTAACCACCTACCTCACTGTAACAACCACCTACCTCACTGTAACCACCTACCTACCTCACTGTAACCACCTACCTCACTGTAACAACCACCTACCTCACTGTAACAACCACCTACCTCACTGTAACCACCTACCTACCTCACTGTAACCACCTACCTCACTGTAACCACCTACCTACCTCACTGTAACCACCTACCTACCTCACTGTAACCACCTACCTACCTCACTATCACTGACTGTAAAAAACTACCTACCTCAGAGGGTCACTTACTGTCTGGTTCACTCAGTGCAGAGTGTCACTTGCTGTCTGGCTCACTCAGTGCAGAGTGTCTCTCGCTGTCAGTCTCACTCAGTGCAGAGTGTCTCTCGCTGTCAGTCTCACTCAGTGCAGAGTGTCTCTCGCTGTCAGTCTCACTCAGTGCAGAGTGTCTCTCACTGTCAGTCTCACTCAGTGCAGAGTGTCTCTAGCTGTCAGTCTCACTCAGTGCAGAGTGTCTCTCGCTGTCAGTCTCACTCAGTGCAGAGTGTCACTTGCTGTCAGTCTCACTCAGTGCAGAGTGTCACTTGCTGTCAGTCTCACTCAGTGCAGAGTGTCTCTCACTGTCAGTCTCACTCAGTGCAGAGTGTCTCTCACTGTCAGTCTCACTCAGTGCAGAGTGTCTCTCGCTGTCAGTCTCACTCAGTGCAGAGTGTCTCTCGCTGTCAGTCTCACTCAGTGCAGAGTGTCTCTCGCTGTCAGTCTCACTCAGTGCAGAGTGTCTCTCGCTGTCAGTCTCACTCAGTGCAGAGTGTCTCTCACTGTCAGTCTCACTCAGTGCAGAGTGTCTCTCGCTGTCAGTCTCACTCAGTGCAGAGTGTCTCTCGCTGTCAGTCTCACTCAGTGCAGAGTGTCTCTCGCTGTCAGTCTCACTCAGTGCAGAGTGTCTCTCGCTGTCAGTCTCACTCAGTGCAGAGTGTCTCTCGCTGTCAGTCTCACTCAGTGCAGAGTGTCTCTCGCTGTCAGTCTCACTCAGTGCAGAGTGTCTCTCACTGTCAGTCTCACTCAGTGCAGAGTGTCTCTAGCTGTCAGTCTCACTCAGTGCAGAGTGTCTCTCGCTGTCAGTCTCACTCAGTGCAGAGTGTCACTTGCTGTCAGTCTCACTCAGTGCAGAGTGTCTCTCGCTGTCAGTCTCACTCAGTGCAGAGTGTCTCTCGCTGTCAGTCTCACTCAGTGCAGAGTGTCTCTCGCTGTCAGTCTCACTCAGTGCAGAGTGTCTCTCGCTGTCAGTCTCACTCAGTGCAGAGTGTCTCTCGCTGTCAGTCTCACTCAGTGCAGAGTGTCTCTCGCTGTCAGTCTCACTCAGTGCAGAGTGTCTCTCGCTGTCAGTCTCACTCAGTGCAGAGTGTCTCTCGCTGTCAGTCTCACTCAGTGCAGAGTGTCTCTCGCTGTCAGTCTCACTCAGTGCAGAGTGTCTCTCGCTGTCAGTCTCACTCAGTGCAGAGTGTCTCTCGCTGTCAGTCTCACTCAGTGCAGAGTGTCTCTCGCTGTCAGTCTCACTCAGTGCAGAGTGTCTCTAGCTGTCAGTCTCACTCAGTGCAGAGTGTCTCTCGCTGTCAGTCTCACTCAGTGCAGAGTGTCTCTCGCTGTCAGTCTCACTCAGTGCAGAGTGTCACTTGCTGTCAGTCTCACTCAGTGCAGAGTGTCTCTCACTGTCAGTCTCACTCAGTGCAGAGTGTCTCTCACTGTCAGTCTCACTCAGTGCAGAGTGTCTCGCTGTCAGTCTCACTTAGTGCAGAGTGTCTCTCACTGTCAGTCTCACTCAGTGCAGAGTGTCTCTCGCTGTCAGTCTCACTCAGTGCAGAGTGTCTCTCACTGTCAGTCTCACTCAGTGCAGAGTGTCTCTCACTGTCAGTCTCACTCAGTGCAGAGTGTCTCTCGCTGTCAGTCTCACTCAGTGCAGAGTGTCTCTCACTGTCAGTCTCACTCAGTGCAGAGTGACTCTCGCTGTCAGTCTCACTCAGTGCAGAGTGTCTCTCGCTGTCAGTCTCACTCAGTGCAGAGTGTCTCTCGCTGTCAGTCTCACTCAGTGCAGAGTGTCTCTAGCTGTCAGTCTCACTCAGTGCAGAGTGTCTCTCGCTGTCAGTCTCACTCAGTGCAGAGTGTCTCTCGCTGTCAGTCTCACTCAGTGCAGAGTGTCTCTCGCTGTCAGTCTCACTCAGTGCAGAGGGTCTCTCACTGTCAGTCTCACTCAGTGCAGAGTGTCTCTCGCTGTCAGTCTCACTCAGTGCAGAGTGACTCTCGCTGTCAGTCTCACTCAGTGCAGAGTGTCTCTCGCTGTCTGGCTCACTCAGTGCAGAGTGTCTCTCGCTGTCAGTCTCACTCAGTGCAGTGTGTCTCTCGCTGTCAGTCTCACTCAGTGCAGAGTGTCTCTCACTGTCAGTCTCACTCAGTGCAGAGTGTCTCGCTGTCAGTCTCACTCAGTGCAGAGTGTCTCTCGCTGTCAGTCTCACTCAGTGCAGAGTGTCTCTCGCTTTCAGTCTCACTCAGTGCAGAGTGTCTCTCGCTGTCAGTCTCACTCAGTGCAGAGTGTCTCTCGCTGTCAGTCTCACTCAGTGCAGAGGGTCTCTCACTGTCAGTCTCACTCAGTGCAGAGTGTCTCTCGCTGTCAGTCTCATTCAGTGCAGAGTGTCTCTCGCTGTCAGTCTCACTCAGTGCAGAGTGTCTCGCTGTCAGTCTCACTCAGTGCAGAGTGTCTCTCACTGTCAGTCTCACTCAGTGCAGAGTGTCTCTCACTGTCAGTCTCACTCAGTGCAGAGTGTCTCTCGCTGTCAGTCTCACTCAGTGCAGAGTGTCTCTCACTGTCAGTCTCACTCAGTGCAGAGTGTCTCTCGCTGTCAGTCTCACTCAGTGCAGAGTGTCTCTCACTGTCAGTCTCACTCAGTGCAGAGTGTCACTTGCTGTCAGTCTCACTCAGTGCAGAGTGTCTCTCGCTGTCAGTCTCACTCAGTGCAGAGTGTCTCTCGCTGTCAGTCTCACTCAGTGCAGAGTGTCTCTCGCTGTCAGTCTCACTCAGTGCAGAGTGTCTCTCGCTGTCAGTCTCACTCAGTGCAGAGTGTCTCTCGCTGTCAGTCTCACTCAGTGCAGAGTGTCTCTCGCTGTCAGTCTCACTCAGTGCAGAGTGTCTCTCGCTGTCAGTCTCACTCAGTGCAGAGTGTCTCTCGCTGTCAGTCTCACTCAGTGCAGAGTGTCTCTCGCTGTCAGTCTCACTCAGTGCAGAGTGTCTCTCGCTGTCAGTCTCACTCAGTGCAGAGTGTCTCTCGCTGTCAGTCTCACTCAGTGCAGAGTGTCTCTCGCTGTCAGTCTCACTCAGTGCAGAGTGTCTCTCGCTGTCAGTCTCACTCAGTGCAGAGTGTCTCTCGCTGTCAGTCTCACTCAGTGCAGAGTGTCTCTCGCTGTCAGTCTCACTCAGTGCAGAGTGTCTCTCGCTGTCAGTCTCACTCAGTGCAGAGTGTCTCTCGCTGTCAGTCTCACTCAGTGCAGAGTGTCTCTCGCTGTCAGTCTCACTCAGTGCAGAGTGTCTCTCGCTGTCAGTCTCACTCAGTGCAGAGTGTCTCTCGCTGTCAGTCTCACTCAGTGCAGAGTGTCTCTCGCTGTCAGTCTCACTCAGTGCAGAGTGTCTCTCACTGTCAGTCTCACTCAGTGCAGAGTGTCTCTCACTGTCAGTCTCACTCAGTGCAGAGTGTCTCTCGCTGTCAGTCTCACTCAGTGCAGAGTGTCTCTCGCTTTCAGTCTCACTCAGTGCAGAGTGTCTCTCGCTGTCAGTCTCACTCAGTGCAGAGTGTCTCTCGCTGTCAGTCTCACTCAGTGCAGAGGGTCTCTCACTGTCAGTCTCACTCAGTGCAGAGTGTCTCTCGCTGTCAGTCTCACTCAGTGCAGAGTGTCTCTCGCTGTCAGTCTCACTCAGTGCAGAGTGTCTCGCTGTCAGTCTCACTCAGTGCAGAGTGTCTCTCACTGTCAGTCTCACTCAGTGCAGAGTGTCTCTCGCTGTCAGTCTCACTCAGTGCAGAGTGTCTCGCTGTCAGTCTCACTCAGTGCAGAGTGTCTCTCGCTGTCAGTCTCACTCAGTGCAGAGTGTCTCTCGCTTTCAGTCTCACTCAGTGCAGAGTGTCTCTCGCTGTCAGTCTCACTCAGTGCAGAGTGTCTCTCGCTGTCAGTCTCACTCAGTGCAGAGGGTCTCTCACTGTCAGTCTCACTCAGTGCAGAGTGTCTCTCGCTGTCAGTCTCATTCAGTGCAGAGTGTCTCTCGCTGTCAGTCTCACTCAGTGCAGAGTGTCTCGCTGTCAGTCTCACTCAGTGCAGAGTGTCTCTCACTGTCAGTCTCACTCAGTGCAGAGTGTCTCTCACTGTCAGTCTCACTCAGTGCAGAGTGTCTCTCGCTGTCAGTCTCACTCAGTGCAGAGTGTCTCTCACTGTCAGTCTCACTCAGTGCAGAGTGTCTCTCGCTGTCAGTCTCACTCAGTGCAGAGTGTCTCTCACTGTCAGTCTCACTCAGTGCAGAGTGTCACTTGCTGTCAGTCTCACTCAGTGCAGAGTGTCTCTCGCTGTCAGTCTCACTCAGTGCAGAGTGTCTCTCGCTGTCAGTCTCACTCAGTGCAGAGTGTCTCTCGCTGTCAGTCTCACTCAGTGCAGAGTGTCTCTCGCTGTCAGTCTCACTCAGTGCAGAGTGTCTCTCGCTGTCAGTCTCACTCAGTGCAGAGTGTCTCTCGCTGTCAGTCTCACTCAGTGCAGAGTGTCTCTCGCTGTCAGTCTCACTCAGTGCAGAGTGTCTCTCGCTGTCAGTCTCACTCAGTGCAGAGTGTCTCTCGCTGTCAGTCTCACTCAGTGCAGAGTGTCTCTCGCTGTCAGTCTCACTCAGTGCAGAGTGTCTCTCGCTGTCAGTCTCACTCAGTGCAGAGTGTCTCTCGCTGTCAGTCTCACTCAGTGCAGAGTGTCTCTCGCTGTCAGTCTCACTCAGTGCAGAGTGTCTCTCGCTGTCAGTCTCACTCAGTGCAGAGTGTCTCTCGCTGTCAGTCTCACTCAGTGCAGAGTGTCTCTCGCTGTCAGTCTCACTCAGTGCAGAGTGTCTCTCGCTGTCAGTCTCACTCAGTGCAGAGTGTCTCTCGCTGTCAGTCTCACTCAGTGCAGAGTGTCTCTCGCTGTCAGTCTCACTCAGTGCAGAGTGTCTCTCGCTGTCAGTCTCACTCAGTGCAGAGTGTCTCTCGCTGTCAGTCTCACTCAGTGCAGAGTGTCTCTCACTGTCAGTCTCACTCAGTGCAGAGTGTCTCTCGCTGTCAGTCTCACTCAGTGCAGAGTGTCTCTCGCTGTCAGTCTCACTCAGTGCAGAGTGTCTCTCGCTTTCAGTCTCACTCAGTGCAGAGTGTCTCTCGCTGTCAGTCTCACTCAGTGCAGAGTGTCTCTCGCTGTCAGTCTCACTCAGTGCAGAGTGTCTCTCACTGTCAGTCTCACTCAGTGCAGAGTGTCTCTCGCTGTCAGTCTCACTCAGTGCAGAGTGTCTCTCGCTGTCAGTCTCACTCAGTGCAGAGTGTCTCGCTGTCAGTCTCACTCAGTGCAGAGTGTCTCTCACTGTCAGTCTCACTCAGTGCAGAGTGTCTCTCGCTGTCAGTCTCACTCAGTGCAGAGTGTCTCTCGCTGTCAGTCTCACTCAGTGCAGAGTGTCTCTCACTGTCAGTCTCACTCAGTGCAGAGTGTCTCTCACTGTCAGTCTCACTCAGTGCAGAGTGTCTCTCGCTGTCAGTCTCACTCAGTGCAGAGTGTCTCTCACTGTCAGTCTCACTCAGTGCAGAGTGTCACTTGCTGTCAGTCTCACTCAGTGCAGAGTGTCTCTCGCTGTCAGTCTCACTCAGTGCAGAGTGTCTCTCGCTGTCAGTCTCACTCAGTGCAGAGTGTCTCTCGCTGTCAGTCTCACTCAGTGCAGAGTGTCTCTCGCTGTCAGTCTCACTCAGTGCAGAGTGTCTCTCGCTGTCAGTCTCACTCAGTGCAGAGTGTCTCTCGCTGTCAGTCTCACTCAGTGCAGAGTGTCTCTCGCTGTCAGTCTCACTCAGTGCAGAGTGTCTCTCGCTGTCAGTCTCACTCAGTGCAGAGTGTCTCTCGCTTTCAGTCTCACTCAGTGCAGAGTGTCTCGCTGTCAGTCTCACTCAGTGCAGAGTGTCTCTCGCTGTCAGTCTCACTCAGTGCAGAGTGTCTCTCGCTTTCAGTCTCACTCAGTGCAGAGTGTCTCTCGCTGTCAGTCTCACTCAGTGCAGAGTGTCTCTCGCTGTCAGTCTCACTCAGTGCAGAGTGTCTCTCGCTGTCAGTCTCACTCAGTGCAGAGTGTCTCTCGCTGTCAGTCTCACTCAGTGCAGAGTGTCTCTCGCTGTCAGTCTCACTCAGTGCAGAGTGTCTCTCGCTGTCAGTCTCACTCAGTGCAGAGTGTCTCTCACTGTCAGTCTCACTCAGTGCAGAGTGTCTCTCCTGTCAGTCTCACTCAGTGCAGAGTGTCTCTCGCTGTCAGTCTCACTCAGTGCAGAGTGTCTCTCGCTGTCAGTCTCACTCAGTGCAGAGTGTCTCTCGCTGTCAGTCTCACTCAGTGCAGAGTGTCTCTCACTGTCAGTCTCACTCAGTGCAGAGTGTCTCTTGCTGTCAGTCTCACTCAGTGCAGAGTGTCTCTCGCTGTCAGTCTCACTCAGTGCAGAGTGTCTCTCGCTGTCAGTCTCACTCAGTGCAGAGTGTCTCTCGCTGTCAGTCTCACTCAGTGCAGAGTGTCTCTCGCTGTCAGTCTCACTCAGTGCAGAGTGTCTCTCGCTGTCAGTCTCACTCAGTGCAGAGTGTCTCTCGCTGTCAGTCTCACTCAGTGCAGAGTGTCTCTCGCTGTCAGTCTCACTCAGTGCAGAGTGTCTCTCGCTGTCAGTCTCACTCAGTGCAGAGTGTCTCTCGCTGTCAGTCTCACTCAGTGCAGAGTGTCTCTCGCTGTCAGTCTCACTCAGTGCAGAGTGTCTCTCGCTGTCAGTCTCACTCAGTGCAGAGTGTCTCTCGCTGTCAGTCTCACTCAGTGCAGAGTGTCTCTCGCTGTCAGTCTCACTCAGTGCAGAGTGTCTCTCGCTGTCAGTCTCACTCAGTGCAGAGTGTCTCTCGCTGTCAGTCTCACTCAGTGCAGAGTGTCTCTCGCTGTCAGTCTCACTCAGTGCAGAGTGTCTCTCGCTGTCAGTCTCACTCAGTGCAGAGTGTCTCTCTCTGTCAGTCTCACTCAGTGCAGAGTGTCACTTGCTGTCAGTCTCACTCAGTGCAGAGTGTCTCTCACTGTCAGTCTCACTCAGTGCAGAGTGTCTCTCACTGTCAGTCTCACTCAGTGCAGAGTGTCTCGCTGTCAGTCTCACTCAGTGCAGAGTGTCTCTCACTGTCAGTCTCACTCAGTGCAGAGTGTCTCTCGCTGTCAGTCTCACTCAGTGCAGAGTGTCTCTCACTGTCAGTCTCACTCAGTGCAGAGTGTCTCTCGCTTTCAGTCTCACTCAGTGCAGAGTGTCTCTCGCTGTCAGTCTCACTCAGTGCAGAGTGTCTCTCGCTGTCAGTCTCACTCAGTGCAGAGGGTCTCTCACTGTCAGTCTCACTCAGTGCAGAGTGTCTCTCGCTGTCAGTCTCATTCAGTGCAGAGTGTCTCTCGCTGTCAGTCTCACTCAGTGCAGAGTGTCTCGCTGTCAGTCTCACTCAGTGCAGAGTGTCTCTCACTGTCAGTCTCACTCAGTGCAGAGTGTCTCTCACTGTCAGTCTCACTCAGTGCAGAGTGTCTCTCACTGTCAGTCTCACTCAGTGCAGAGTGTCACTTGCTGTCAGTCTCACTCAGTGCAGAGTGTCTCTCGCTGTCAGTCTCACTCAGTGCAGAGTGTCTCTCGCTGTCAGTCTCACTCAGTGCAGAGTGTCTCTCGCTGTCAGTCTCACTCAGTGCAGAGTGTCTCTCGCTGTCAGTCTCACTCAGTGCAGAGTGTCTCTCGCTGTCAGTCTCACTCAGTGCAGAGTGTCTCTCGCTGTCAGTCTCACTCAGTGCAGAGTGTCTCTCGCTGTCAGTCTCACTCAGTGCAGAGTGTCTCTCGCTGTCAGTCTCACTCAGTGCAGAGTGTCTCTCGCTGTCAGTCTCACTCAGTGCAGAGTGTCTCTCGCTGTCAGTCTCACTCAGTGCAGAGTGTCTCTCGCTGTCAGTCTCACTCAGTGCAGAGTGTCTCTCGCTGTCAGTCTCACTCAGTGCAGAGTGTCTCTCGCTGTCAGTCTCACTCAGTGCAGAGTGTCTCTCGCTGTCAGTCTCACTCAGTGCAGAGTGTCTCTCGCTGTCAGTCTCACTCAGTGCAGAGTGTCTCTCGCTGTCAGTCTCACTCAGTGCAGAGTGTCTCTCGCTGTCAGTCTCACTCAGTGCAGAGTGTCTCTCGCTGTCAGTCTCACTCAGTGCAGAGTGTCTCTCGCTGTCAGTCTCACTCAGTGCAGAGTGTCTCTCGCTGTCAGTCTCACTCAGTGCAGAGTGTCTCTCGCTGTCAGTCTCACTCAGTGCAGAGTGTCTCTCGCTGTCAGTCTCACTCAGTGCAGAGTGTCTCTCGCTGTCAGTCTCACTCAGTGCAGAGTGTCTCTCACTGTCAGTCTCACTCAGTGCAGAGTGTCTCTCACTGTCAGTCTCACTCAGTGCAGAGTGTCTCTCGCTGTCAGTCTCACTCAGTGCAGAGTGTCTCTCGCTTTCAGTCTCACTCAGTGCAGAGTGTCTCTCGCTGTCAGTCTCACTCAGTGCAGAGTGTCTCTCGCTGTCAGTCTCACTCAGTGCAGAGGGTCTCTCACTGTCAGTCTCACTCAGTGCAGAGTGTCTCTCGCTGTCAGTCTCACTCAGTGCAGAGTGTCTCTCGCTGTCAGTCTCACTCAGTGCAGAGTGTCTCGCTGTCAGTCTCACTCAGTGCAGAGTGTCTCTCACTGTCAGTCTCACTCAGTGCAGAGTGTCTCTCGCTGTCAGTCTCACTCAGTGCAGAGTGTCTCTCGCTGTCAGTCTCACTCAGTGCAGAGTGTCTCTCACTGTCAGTCTCACTCAGTGCAGAGTGTCTCTCACTGTCAGTCTCACTCAGTGCAGAGTGTCTCTCGCTGTCAGTCTCACTCAGTGCAGAGTGTCTCTCACTGTCAGTCTCACTCAGTGCAGAGTGTCACTTGCTGTCAGTCTCACTCAGTGCAGAGTGTCTCTCGCTGTCAGTCTCACTCAGTGCAGAGTGTCTCTCGCTGTCAGTCTCACTCAGTGCAGAGTGTCTCTCGCTGTCAGTCTCACTCAGTGCAGAGTGTCTCTCGCTGTCAGTCTCACTCAGTGCAGAGTGTCTCTCGCTGTCAGTCTCACTCAGTGCAGAGTGTCTCTCGCTGTCAGTCTCACTCAGTGCAGAGTGTCTCTCGCTGTCAGTCTCACTCAGTGCAGAGTGTCTCTCGCTGTCAGTCTCACTCAGTGCAGAGTGTCTCTCGCTTTCAGTCTCACTCAGTGCAGAGTGTCTCTCGCTGTCAGTCTCACTCAGTGCAGAGTGTCTCTCGCTGTCAGTCTCACTCAGTGCAGAGGGTCTCTCACTGTCAGTCTCACTCAGTGCAAAGTGTCTCTCGCTGTCAGTCTCACTCAGTGCAGAGTGTCTCTCGCTGTCAGTCTCACTCAGTGCAGAGTGTCTCGCTGTCAGTCTCACTCAGTGCAGAGTGTCTCTCACTGTCAGTCTCACTCAGTGCAGAGTGTCTCTCGCTGTCAGTCTCACTCAGTGCAGAGTGTCTCTCGCTGTCAGTCTCACTCAGTGCAGAGTGTCTCTCACTGTCAGTCTCACTCAGTGCAGAGTGTCTCTCACTGTCAGTCTCACTCAGTGCAGAGTGTCTCTCGCTGTCAGTCTCACTCAGTGCAGAGTGTCTCTCACTGTCAGTCTCACTCAGTGCAGAGTGTCACTTGCTGTCAGTCTCACTCAGTGCAGAGTGTCTCTCGCTGTCAGTCTCACTCAGTGCAGAGTGTCTCTCGCTGTCAGTCTCACTCAGTGCAGAGTGTCTCTCGCTGTCAGTCTCACTCAGTGCAGAGTGTCTCTCGCTGTCAGTCTCACTCAGTGCAGAGTGTCTCTCGCTGTCAGTCTCACTCAGTGCAGAGTGTCTCTCGCTGTCAGTCTCACTCAGTGCAGAGTGTCTCTCGCTGTCAGTCTCACTCAGTGCAGAGTGTCTCTCGCTGTCAGTCTCACTCAGTGCAGAGTGTCTCTCGCTGTCAGTCTCACTCAGTGCAGAGTGTCTCTCGCTGTCAGTCTCACTCAGTGCAGAGTGTCTCTCACTGTCAGTCTCACTCAGTGCAGAGGGTCTCTCACTGTCAGTCTCACTCAGTGCAGAGTGTCTCTCGCTGTCAGTCTCACTCAGTGCAGAGTGTCTCTCGCTGTCAGTCTCACTCAGTGCAGAGTGTCTCTCGCTGTCAGTCTCACTCAGTGCAGAGTGTCTCTCGCTGTCAGTCTCACTCAGTGCAGAGTGTCTCTCGCTGTCAGTCTCACTCAGTGCAGAGTGTCTCTCGCTGTCAGTCTCACTCAGTGCAGAGTGTCTCTCGCTGTCAGTCTCACTCAGTGCAGAGTGTCTCTCGCTGTCAGTCTCACTCAGTGCAGAGTGTCTCTCGCTGTCAGTCTCACTCAGTACAGAGTGTCTCTCACTGTCAGTCTCACTGAGGTTGCAGTCTGTTAGGACCCATCTCTCAGAGATAGTACCCCCTTCTGTCTCATTATATACTTATTAACTCACCCAAACACAGGGTAGATGGGTAGATAATATCTGTATTATATTCTATATGTTTAATATATAAAGCCTTCCACCAGTGACATCCGATGCCCACACCGCTGGTAATGAATCCAGCCATCCGAGCAGTGAATGGAGGGCTCACTAGCTAGCATTCTTATTGAATAAACGGCATTCTGATGGAATTACTGTGTCACGATTGTTTTACTACAATTTACTGATTGTTTGTGAATAACGTACACTTAGTCCATGATAATGTATGTGACCCTGCGTGCTCACCAGGCCATTACAGACAATCGATGGGAGTCACTAAACTGTGAATGGACAGGAATTCAGAGAGAACTTAAGCTGTTAGATAAATGTAGATGAACTGAATTTACTTCCTGCAGAAAGATAAGTCCTGCGCTCACTCCCATCACTACTGGGCGGCAGCAAAGACTACAGTACACATCAGCCCCAATATATAGTAAAAACCAAAGAAAAACAAGTTACTTGCGCTCTCTCCTTTATCCCTATGTATTTTTAAACAAATGAAGGTTTTTTAGTTACCTCCAATGGACATGAGAGGATGAGCCCACCTGCCAACGTCAAGGCAGACCCCCCCCCCCCAGGTGGGTCCTAACTCTAACCATTCACCTTGCTTCCTTGAGCTTCTGGCAAAGATCTTTAACGAGACAGAAAGGGGTATTTTTTTATATACACCCCTATATATTATTAACCCTTAATAGGGAACACATGGGATGGGTGGCAGTATTGTAACAAGGCTGAGTGATGCAAAAAATGGATCCAAAGGCAGAAAGATAAGTCCTGCGCTCACTCCCATCACTGGGCAGCAGAAATGACTACAGTACACATCAGCCCCAATATATAGTAAAAACCAAAGAAAAACAAGTTACCTGCGCTCTCTCCTTAATCCCTATGTATTTTTAAACAAATGGAGGTTTTTTAGTTACCTCCAATGGCCATGAGAGGATAAGCCCACCTGCCAACGTCAAGGCAGACCCCCCTCCATTTGTTTAAAAATACATAGGGATTAAGGAGAGAGCGCAGGTAATTTCTTTTTCTTTGAATTTACTTCCTGTCAGATATGTCTCCAGTTCACCCGTTTTGGGCTAAAATATAGAACCTGTGTTTCACATGAATTCCTGCGGGCGCTAACCTGGAGAGTAACCTACAGTTCACGTAGTCACATCCCCCTGAGGTGGTTATAGTTGCTAGCTGCCCCATGCCCATGGATCATGTTAAGTTCAGGCTCCTGGTAGGAACTGCAGGAGAAATCAGTGCAGGAGCTAATTAAATGGCTTATTTGGGCCACGTCAGGTGACTATAACGAGCTGTGAAGCTTTATTTTCTCAGCCCCATGTTTATCTGTTTCTCTCTATCAATCTGGCATCTCCATCTGTCACTGTCGCCATTCCCTCCCCTCCCTTCTGTCTGTGGCTGGCCCGGTGTGGCACTTTCTCATGTAGGACACCCCCTTGAACGTGTCCATGTAAGCCCCTGTCAGACAGTTTCTGTCATTCTTTCTTAGCTCGGATTCAGATTCACACCCGGGTTCCCCACCGTTCACAGAGCCAAGGGTCTATGAAATGCCGCTATAGGTGCGTTCATACAGCCAGGAGATCTCCATGTACAGACAGCCACGCCATGCCACGCTTCACAGAATCAGTCCCACGGGGCAACGAGTGACCGCAGAGGCATGGGAAATCTGGGCACCCATGGGCCAGTTGGTAATCCGGTGGGCACGTTAAGAGTAAGTAATCTCCGGCAACCATTTGGGAATCTCTCACCTAGAACCTGTTACATATCGTATTTATTTCCAGTTTATTTCGATAATATTGCTGTTATTATTATTGTTTTTAAATATACACAGCCATCTTGAAACCAACTTCATTGCTGGAAACAGGTTAGCCTTCGTTAACCCTCTCAGCTCTGGGAATATTACCAGCTATCCTTAGAACCCCCTTTAAACTTGTTATCAGCGTGAAACATCTCAAGACTCCTAGAACCTTTCATGTTTTATGTCTCTATCCGGATAAGAAAGTACTAGAATTATCTGTATTCTCCATTAGCATCTGTCCCCCTCTAGAAATGACTCCACTGTACTTTAATGCCCACTAGAGATGACTCGAGCCTCCTATAGGACCTGCCGCCTGTTAGATATGCCTCCATTAGAGCCAGCCTCCCTTAGAACCTGCCGCCTGTTAGAAATGCCTCCAGCCTCCATTAGAGCCAGCCTCCCTTAGAACCTGCCGCCTGTTAGAAATGCCTCCAGCCTCCTACAGATCCAGCCTCCCTTAGAACCTGCCGCCTGTTAGAAATGCCTCCAGCCTCCATTAGAGCCAACCTCCCTTAGATCCTGCCGCCTGTTAGATATACCTCCAGCCTCCTACAGATCCAGCCTCCCTTAGAACCTGCCACCTGTTAGATATGCCTCCAGCCTCCATTAGAGCCAGCCACCTGATATAAATGTCTCCAGCATCCTATAGATCCTGCCGCCTGTTGGAGATACACAAGATGGGAACAGGTGTATTGGGGTTGTAGTTACCCAGTAATTGAAAGGCTGGCTATTAGAAATCAGTAATGGAATCAGAAAAGGTAACTAATACATGTGGCATTTTCTAAAAGAGAATGGAGGCTGGAGACATTTCTAACAGGCGGCAGGATCTAAGGGAGGCATTTCTAACAGGTGGCAGGTTCTAAGGGAGGCTGGTTCTAATGGAGGGTGGAGGCATATCTAACAGGTGGCAGGATCTAAGGGAGGCTGGTTCTAATGGAGGCTGGAGGCATTACTAACAGGTGGCAGGATCTAAGGGAGGCTGGCTCTAATGGAGGCTGAAGACATTTCTAACAGGCGGCAGGATCTAAGGGAGGCATTTCTAACAGGTGGCAAGTTCTAAGGGAGGCTGGCTCTAAGGGAGGCATTTCTAACAGGTGGCAGGTTCTAAGGGAGGCTGGCTCTAAGGGAGGCATTTCTAACAGGTGGCAGGTTCTAAGGGAGGCTGGTTCTAATGGAGGCTGGAGGCATATCTAACAGGTGGCAGGATCTAAGGGAGGCTGGTTCTAATGGAGGCTGGAGGCATTACTAACAGGTGGCAGGTTCTAAGGGAGGCTGGCTCTAATGGAGGCTGGAGGCATTTCTAACAGGCGGCAGGTTCTAAGGGAGGCTGGCTCTAATGGGAGGCTGGCTCTATCAGGTGCTCTATCAACTGCCACCCGATAGAGCCAGCCTCCCTTAGAACCTGCCACCTGTTAGAAATGCCTCCTTTAGAGCCAGCCTCCCTTAGAACCTGCCACCTGTTAGAAATGCCTCCTTTAGAGCCAGCCTCCCTTAGAACCTGCCACCTGTTAGAAATGCCTCCCTTAGAGCCAGCCTCCCTTAGAACTTGCCACCTGTTAGAAATGCCTCCCTTAGAGCCAGCCTCCCTTAGAACTTGCCACCTGTTAGAAATGCCTCCCTTAGATCCTGCCGCCTGTTAGAAATGTCTCCAGCCTCCATTCTCCTTTAGAAAATGCCACATGTATTAGTTACCTTTTCTGATTCCATTACTGATTTCTAATAGCCAGCCTTTCAATTACTGGGTAACTACAACCCCAATACACCTGTTCCCATCTTGTGTATCTCCTTCAATCCTTCATTCATGATATACCCACTCTTGTCTCCCCTCTCAATGTATATCCGTATGTATATTCTTGACATATGGGAGCTATTAGAAGACTGTATAAGAGAGCGGTGGGATGCTCTAATTGCAGTGGGTATTTAGGGGTGGAGGGCATGGCTAGCACCTCGTTAATGAATTTGAATCAGCAGATGTTCCACAAAGCCAGTGGGAGGGGGGCTGTTAATTCGACAGATGCTTGGAGTTGGAGAGGAGGATATAATCTGCTTAATCCGTCCTGCCTCTGGTCCTGTGATCTCTGATACCAGCACGCAGTGATCCCTATCCTCCGTCAGACTCCCTGCTCTCTGTCTGCCCAGCACAGAGCAGATCATCACCTTGATCTCCACGTTTCCTCCTCTTCGCACTCTGAGCCAGCTAGACCCATCGCCCGTCCTTTTTATATCATTTCAGTACGCAGCATTTTCCATTTCCTTCACCCAAAAAAAAACACCTTTTTGTATGTTTCATGTCACCGTGTTCATAAGCTTGTAATTTCTGTTGGTTCTCCCCCCATCTGTAATACTCTTTTCATACTTTCTCACTTGGCCCTTCTGTGTTTGTACTGGTTTCTCTCTGACAGTCTGCTTGGTGGTCTCACTTAAGGAAGAAGTGTCCCGTTTCTACAGAAAGGTGCGTTCCCACCCCAGTTTAACCCTTTGAGTTTGTCGTGGTGTGTTCTGGCTTGCTTGCCCAAATAGTCCATCGCTCTCCCACCTCAAACTCACAGGGTTATGCTGATGACCTTGTGGTGACTTGACTTGACCTTGATGTGTCTCTTGATGGCTTCTTTGAATTCACTGCCATTGCCATATCCAAGGATCTTCATGTCATTATCTGCTCCTAACTTCTTCTTTGTGTCTTTTACTCACTCAAGGCGGTGGGAGCTGTCTCAAAGTTCCGCCGAAAGCTCACAGTCACTGACCCTGAGTTGACATTACCGGTTCTCCATTTCGCTAACGGCATGCAGGGTCTGGGCCCTGCCTGTATCTTCCTGAGGAAGGGCATTGCTGAAAAGCAAGGGGTGAGTTTTAGATGTGATCAGGATTGAGAAATTGAAGTTTAATTAAATTAACTAATTGCTAATTGCGAGTTTCTGTCACACAGTGCAATTTGTTGGGTGATTCTGACTCTGTGTATAAATTATTTATTTATTTTATTTATAAAATATGTTACCAGGATGGATACATTGAGATTTCTCTCGTTTTCAAGTATGTCCTGGGTCCACAAATCATTGCATTGATACAACAGGGTACAATAAAATACAAAAACAATATTAATACACAATATATACAAAATTTAACATAGAACAGGTAGGAAATATATAATCAACCATAACAGGTGCATTCTGTTTTGAGGTATGGCTTGGGGAAGATTTAAAAGTGTGCGGGAGGTCGTTCCCAAATTGCGGTGCTCTGTAGGAGAAGGAGGATCGGGCCGCTTTCTTTTTGTATTGAGGTAGACTAAGTAAAGTGCTGGTACCGGATCGGAGGTTATAGGAGGTGGGAACAGCCAGGGAGAGCATTCTGTTCAGGTAGGGTCGGAGCTTCCCAGAAAAGCTCTTAAACACAAGGCTGGAAAAACGACAGTTTAGTTCTTTTAGCATGTCACAATGGTGAGTCCTGTAATTACATTGTAGCACAAATCGGCAGAACGAGTTATACAATGTATTAAGTTTATTAATGTGGGATTGCGATGCAGGTGCATATACTACATCCCCATAATCAATGATTGCCATCAGCATTTGCTGTACAATCTTTTCCTTTACTGTAGGGCTTAGGCAGGATTTGTTTCTGTACAGGGCACCTAGTTTTGGATAAAGTTTAGATGCAGGTTTTTCTATGTGGAGGCCAAAAGATAGATTGGGGGTCTAACATCATACCCAAGTATTTGAAAGAGTGGACTGCGGTCAGTGTGCCATTTGATTTTGTTTTGATGGATAGCTGGGAATTGTGTAATTTGGGTACAGTTCCAAAGATCATTGTGACAGTTTTGTCAATGTTTATATAGAAGCATTCTGAAGCAAAGCCAGCAGGAATATCCATTGGTTTCCATGGTAACTGCTCCACTTTAAGCACTTTGCCCGAGATTTCTCTTTCTACATAGGATCCTTTGCTCAATGTATTCTGTAGCATAGTGGTGACCGCGTTGTGTAAGGTTTTAGTGTATATCATGTAACATTATCGCTACTGTACGACATTTAAAGTGCTATACTTCATGTATTATGACTTGTCTCCGTTTATCTATGTAACCGCAATGGTGGTATCCCCGGGGGAGCTTTCCTCCAACGTATCTCTCCCCATTGTCATTGCATTTCATTGATCAGATTATACTCTAACAGTTACACTCATCAGTAATACGTTAGCGTAAGAGTAACATACCGTATTTATTCGAATCTAATGCACATTCCATTTTTGAAACCTGGAAGCTGGAAAGTGTTTTTGCTGGCGAAGGTAATGCACATTTATATAAGAAGATACCACTATGCAACATTGTGCTACAATGGAAATGTTTATTGCCGTATACCATAGTAACATTGATGGAATTTACATTTTACTGATTGATGTTAAGTCTATATTTTCTCACGCCCTCTTTCTGGAATGCAATTTGCCTGCGTGAATCCGCCAGAATTAAATTCAACAGAAAATTCGAAATTTTGCCCCGAATGTAATGCGCCATTGAATCTAATGCGCATAAAATGTTTGGATATTTTATATATAAAAAAAAAAAGTATGTTAGATTTGCGTAAATAAGATAATTTTAAAAAAGTCAAGAAAAAAAAAAGACAAAACCTATTTTGTCAATTCATGAGACTGATCAGTGAGTTTGCTCTGTTTATTCCTTCAACTCGAAACGAAACGAGAGCGTTGACGTTCTTCAAGTTCCTCCAGATTATGCTAAACATAGTTAGCGTTGCAGACCATTACATAACATTAAATAACCGCATTCAGCGAGGCGTTTTATTTGTGTTTATTGTTATACAGGCTGTTAGATTGCAATGCACTTTGCACACTGTCTAACAAGGTTATTTGTGGCTCTCGGTATCTGCAGGAGTTATTTCTGATGCTCCTGGTTTCATACCTATCTTAACGCACCGAGATCCAATTCTGGTTATCTGTTGCTCATCATTGTCCTTCTGGCCAGCTATTGGCATCCACCTTGGTCACTGAATGTTACATTGTCAGACTCAGAGTTATTCCCTGAAGGGAGAACTGAATGGGAATTTCACTATAGCCCAACTGGAAACAAGTTCTTTAGCTCAGCTTTCGGATCGGCTAATCTGGCCTTAAATTCACTGTGAATTCTCACTCTAATAAATAACCGCGTCTGACTTCCCGGTTACAATCCGATTTCTGCACAGAAAGTGCTGAGTTCACTTTTTAGGCTGGTTTCGGCTGCGTTTATGTTTCTTCCTTTGTATTCCCTTATTTGAGCTGACCTTTTTCTTTCTGAGCTTTTTCCGTTGTTTTCTTTTCCCATTCACTGTTCGTTATTTTCTTGTTTCATAATTTGTCACTCGCAGTGTCTAAAAAATGTACCCTGTTATTCATACATTTCCCCCACTATCAGCGTGGTGGGTTTTATTTAACTGAACTATATACACCGCGTTCGCCATCTTCTTTTCGGCTTAATTTATAAAATAAATTAGTAGTAATATTACTCATTTATCCAATTATGTGAATGCGACCAATGGAAAAAAAATCAAAACCAAAAAAAAGAGAAAAATGAGACAGAGGAAGAAAACGTGTCGGAAGGTCAGATTATTTTAACGCAATACAGAAAAGAAGAAAAGTACTCAGTGTATAAAGACGGGAGTACTAGCTTTACACATTAAAAAATCAACCACGCGCAGAAAATTGGCGCAAACATGAAAACGAATGCGACATTTTTATACATAACCCCCATTGTATCTTTTTGAAAAGTCAGATCTCTGCTCATCGAATGCCCCATCTCGTGAACCTTTGTTGAACAACAGATTGTAGTGAGAAAGAATGATGAGAGTTGTAGTCCATCAATATCTCGGGATGAGTTAATACCAGCTGCCCTGAATGTTGCTCACATCTCAGTAGCGCTGTACGGTGACAGAAGACGCTATTTAATGCTCCAGGAAGTGCTTTATAAACCTTAGCCACATAAAAACCAAATATCATCACAGTCTGATTGCTGCAGTCCTTATGGTTGCTTGTAATATCTGCCTGTTTAGCTTTTGCCGTTCTGTTCTCTTTGCTGTCCTTAAAGAGTTAAAGAATCTGTTTATAAAATTCTGCATTTTAGTTTTGTGTTAAATCAAGAATTCAGTTGGAATCGGCATCAGAAATCTGCTAGTAAAAAAATTATTTGACTTCAGAAATTCCCATAGACTTTACTGGTGACTAAATAACAGATTGTGATAATTTGTGAAATCGAGGTCAATGTCGCACATTCTGCTGAATTCTGCACAATTCGCTGCTTTGTGTCTGCTGATCGAGCCGGCCCATAGATGTATTATCACTGCTCACATGATGCAGGGGGCCACCAGAATTATTCACTAACATGGAAACTGAGGAGAATGTAAATATTTTGGGCAGAAATTCTCAGTCTTGTTCTCTCAGTCTGGACTCTGTCACTTTATGGCCAATTCTTCACAATTTCTTGTAAACATGCAGATACCGAGAGATCTGGCTATTAACCCTTACTTTCTGTCAATACATTTTGGGGGAGCGACCGTAAGTTTGTCAGGGAATTAAAGAGATGTTTAACCCCTTTCAGTAACCAGGTTTAGTAAATACGTGGAGGCAGCAGGCTGGCATTTTAGCTGTAGTTATCATCCATCATGCTGGCTAAGGATGGTAGGATTTGTAGTCTGCTGAAACTGGTGTACCAGAGCTTGGCATCCCCTGCTGACATTACCACTTACCTCTCATGTACTAACTGTTCTCTCTTCTCCCTCCAGTACCGCGAGCCGGGGACCGATGAGATTGAAGGTAAATATTTCTGATTCAGTTCTATAATAGTAGAGTAATGGCACTCCATCTATTTATAAATTACATTTCCCATGATGCTCCAGCAGTCAGGGACAGCTTATTGCAGTGGTTATGGTGCAAGTAGGATATGGGCGCATTCCGTCTAATTTTTTGTCAAATTGTTTGACACTCACATCCCATCATTGCCACCCAAATGGACAAATTCATACAGATAATGAGTGAATTTTCTCCATTATCTCAGTAACGTCAGACAAGGCAACAGTTTTATTTAAACCGTTTATACAGTTTAACAACAACTTGAGGAACTGCACCCAAACTCAGTTTACAATAAGCTGCAGTGGTTATGGTGCTTAGAGTCTCCCTATTAGGGGTCAGTGTAAGGAAAGGGTTAAACCATTCAAATACGATTTAACTGCTTGCCGTAGGACAGCGCGAGGCAACACCTGCTACCACAACCACTACAACACTCGATAGCAATTACTGTGCTTAGACTGACCCTCTAACGACTGTATGAAACAATTGGGTTTTTATATATTGTAAAATCTGTGAGCACTGGGTATATATTCCCTGTGATTGAAGACTTACAGGGTAACAACACGTTTCACAAAGAGACTCTATATTATTTATTTTAAATGAAGCTATCACAGTAATGTGACGGGTAAATCGGGCACACACTGTGATGTAGATCCCAATCAAGATTGAACTTTCACTAATTGAAATCACATTTTGTCAGATCCCCTTCCCAACATTCCATTTAGGCTGTCATTAAAACGTCGGGCTCTAACTTTGGATCCATGAAGAATCATTGTATTCTCTGTAACATAATTACAGTCACTGAAATCCCCAAACGCATTATGTCTGGCATCACATGGTCACTTATACGATTTGCAAATACAACTAGACACAGGAAGAGTTCTGTTCTATGAGCATGTTTATTACGTTATCATATTTAATAAATTATCTGGGAATAACGTTTCCCTTTTACCAACACTGAGCCCATATTTTTCTGATAGAGAATATTTATTTGTCCATATTTTTCTATAAATGTGAATTCTCTTGTCAATCCCACTTTTAATGTATAATCGTTTCTCTGCCTTGGCTGCTGGCAGTGTACGTACATTATTCTATATTATATCGTTCATTCTCTCTTGGTTTATGTAGAACTACGTGATGCCTTTGTGGAGTTTGACAAGGACAAGGATGGGTTTATCACCTGCAAGGATTTGGGGAACCTGATGCGTATTATGGGGTACATGCCAACCGAGATGGAACTCATAGAACTCTCTCAGCAAATCAACATGAACCGTACGTCCAGCGGGAAGCAGAGCTTACACTTCTTTCTTCTGTCTTTCTAGACTTACCAGTCTCTTCTTTCTCCTACATCATTGATGGATGTCCTTGTCTCCTCAACTGTGCACTGCCTCTGATCCCATATATTTCTCTTGTCTCCAACAGTTGGAGGTCGTGTAGATTTCCAAGACTTTGTAGACTTGATGACTCCAAAGCTCCTGGAAGAGACAGCTGGGATGATCGGTGTTAAGGAGCTGCGAGATGCTTTCAAAGAGGTGAGAGTTTTAATGGGACGGTGAGATGTTTTGGTTGGGTTGTTAGCTCCTGGTGTCTGAAGTCCGCACAACGGTGACTGAGGGAAACTCTGTGGTTGGGTGGCGGGCTTTTGGAGACAAAGGGACAAAGCCCTTTCCCGCATTAGGTTCCCGGGGAGGGGGAGGACCCTGGGAGGGCACATTGTATGCTGTGTGTTACACCCTTTGCACGAGGTTATGCTTAAAAGACGTGTGTGGCCAATAAAGTGTTGTTGTACCTCCAGAACTGTGTGCCATCCAATTACTGGGGGGGGGGGGGGGGGAATGGGTCTATTTGTCCATTACATGGTTCCTGACCGGCTGGAGGAAGGGAATTAGCGGAGGTAATCGGTCGTGGTAAGCGTGGTCCGCTACAGTGACATTTTCCTATCTCTGCAGTTTGACGCCAATGGAGACGGGGAGATCACATTGGATGAGTTACAGCAAGCGATGCAGAGACTGCTGGGAGAAAAACTAACAAACAGTGAAATCGCAGATGTGGTGAGGGAAGCAGATCTGAATGGGGACGGGACGGTGGACTTTGAAGGTAAGTTTTTATTCTTTGGGGATTTAATATGATATCATATTGTCAGGATACACTAATATGCCAAACACGCAGGACTTAAATAAAAATAAAGATAACCCCGAAGCGTATTACCGGACCTTAGAACTGCCGGATTTAACGTATAAAAAGAAAAGTATGTGAAGGGCCGAGGTCAGCAATACAGAGTGTACGTAAATACACTGCCTGTGTGCAGGGAGACAAGGGACCTGCTTGACTAAACCTGCACACCCCCCTAATCTAAATTTACCACACCTTCCTGTCAAGGGCGCACCTCTTTCTGATTAAGAACCCACCCCTTCCTCTTTAGACTCCACCTTTTCCTGCTCCTTTTAAAGGGACACTATAGTCACCTGAACAACTTTAGCTTAATGAAGCAGTTTTGGTGTATAGAACATGCCCCTGCAGCCTCACTGCTCAATCCTCTGCCATTTAGGAGTTAAATCCCTTTGTTTATGAACCCTAGTCACACCTCCCTGCATGTGACTTGCACAGCCTTCCATAAACACTTCCTGTAAAGAGAGCCCTATTTAGGCTTTCTTTATTGCAAGTTCTGTTTAATTAAGATTTTCTTATCCCCTGCTATGTTAATAGCTTGCTAGACCCTGCTAGAGCCTCCTGTATGTGATTAAAGTTCAATTTAGAGATTGAGACAATGACAATGAATTGAGCAGTGAAATTGCAGGGGAATGATCTATACACTAAAACTGCTTTATTTAGCTAAAGTCATTTAGGTGACTATAGTGTTCCTTTAAAGAAATACTATAGTGCCAGGAAAACAAAGCTGTTTTCCTGGCACTATAATTCCCTATTGTCACGATTCCGGGAAGCTAACACACACACAGAAAAGGTGCAGTACCGGACCTTAGAGTGGCCGGACTAAGCACACAAAGAATAGTCAGGAGACAAGCCGAATAAGGGGAATCAGAAGACAGAATAACGAGAAACAAGCCGAGGTCAAAGGGTAGGAGAAAGTCACAAAGTCAGATAAACGAGCCAGAAAGTACGTAACCAGAAGCACAAGTTCAGTAGCAATACTAGCAAGCAAAGACCACAACAGGGCAGAGAGGAACAGGAAAGGTAAGTATTTAAATCCATAGGTTAATTCTGATTGGATAATTTCCAATCAGAATTAACAATCCCACGTGGGAGATATCTAGACCTCCCACTGTGATTGAGGCACTGTGCCTTTAACGCCGGGTCAGGTGACTGACCCCGGCGATTATTAAAATGAGCGGTCTCCCAGCGTGCAGCGTCATACATGCTGCCGCTGGGGGACGTAGAGGAAGACGCGGGCGGCATCCGTGGCTGGGAGGATGCCGCCTGCCGAGCGCACGCCAGGAAGGGGACCGCGGACAGCTGGAGGGTGAGTACCACGAGCGGACTGCAGCCTCCCCTCGCAGCCGCCCGCGGGATCCTGACACCTATAGGCAGGCGGCTGTCTCCCTGTCACACGCGGTGAAGGAGCTGTGTTCTCTCTGCTCTGCTCCCTCGCGCGGGCTGTCTACTGATGCCGGGAGCCGGAATAAGATGTCATATTCCAGCTCTCGGCATCAGCAAACAGCCTACGAGGGAGCAGAGCTGGGAGAACACAGCTCCCTCGCCGTGTGTGACAGGGAGACAGCCGCCTGCCAGGGGGGTCCATCAGGTGCCCCCCCCCATGACAGGGGAAACACAGGGCATGTGGGGGCGGCATTTTCTGCCGCCCCCTGGTTAGTACTTGCAGGGGGAACAGCGTTTCTGCTGTGAAAAAAGTGCAGGAACGCCTTTCCCATGCGTTCCTGCAGGACTCAAGCCCTGACCTGCTTACACCATAAGATTATAGCTGCCGTTATAATACACTGTGTGCGGGGAGACAGGAGACCTCCTTACACCATAACCTTATAACTGCCGTTTTTTATACACTGTGTGCGGGGAGACAGGAGACCTCCTTACACCATAACCTTATAGCTGCTGTTATAATACACTGTGTGAGGGGAGACAGGGGACCTCCTTACACCATAACCTTATAGCTGCAGTTATAATACAGAGTGTGCGGGGAGACAGGGGGCCTCCTTACACCATAACCTTATTGCTGCAGTTATAATACAATGTGTGCGGGGAGACAGGGGCCTCCTTACACCATAACCTTATAGCTGCAGTTATAATACACTGTGTGCGGGGAGACAGGGGATCTCCTTACACCATAACCTTATAGCTGCAGTTATAATACACTGTGTGCGGGGAGACAGGGGACCTCCTTACTCCATAACCTTATAGCTGCAGTTATAATACACTGTGTGCGGGAAGACAGGGGACCTCCTTACACCACAACCTTATAGCTGCAGTTATAATACACTGTGTGCGGGGAGACAGGGGACCTCCTTACACCATAACCTTATAGCTGCAGTTATAATACACTGTGAGCGGGGAGACAGGGGACCTCCTTACTCCATAACCTTATAGCTGCAGTTATAATACACTGTGTGCGGGAAGACAGGGGACCTCCTTACACCACAACCTTATAGCTGCAGTTATAATACACTGTGTGCGGGGAGACAGGGGACCTCCTTATACAATAACCTTATAGCTGCAGTTATAATACACTGTGTGCGGGGAGACAGCGGACCTCCTTATGCCATAACCTTATAGCTGCAGTTATAGTACACTGTGTGCGGGAAGACAGGGGACCTCCTTACACCACAACCTTATAGCTGCAGTTATAATACACTCTGTGCGGGAAGACAGGGGACCTCCTTACACCATAACCTTAGAGCTGCAGTTATAATACACTGTGTGCGTGGAGACAGGGGACCTCCTTACACCATAACCTTACAGCTGCAGTTATAATACACTGTGTGCGGGGAGACAGGAGACCTCCTTACACCATAACCTTATAGCTGCCGTTATAATAGTCTGTGTGCGGGAGACAGGGGACCTCCTTACACCATAACCTTATAGTTGCAGTTATAATACACTGTGTAAGGAGACAGGGGACCTCCTTACACCATAACCTTATAGCTGCAGTTATAATACACTGTGTGCGGGGAGACAGGGGACCTCCTTACACCATAACCTTATAGCTGCAGTTATAATACACTGTGTGCGGGGAGACAGGGGACCTCCTTACACCATAACCTTATAGCTGCTGTTATAATACACTGTGTGCGGGGAGACAGGGGGCCTCCTTACACAATAACCTTATAGCTGCAGTTATAATACACTGTGTGCAGGGAGACAGGGGACCTCCTTACACCATAACCTTATAGCTGTAGTTATAATACACTGTGTGCGGGGAGACAGGGGACCTCCTTACTCCATAACCTTATAGCTGCAGTTATAATACACTGTGTGCGGGGAGACAGGGGACCTCCTTACACCATAACCTTATAGCTGCAGTTATAATACACTGTGTGCGGGGAGACAGGGGACCTCCTTACACCATAACCTTATAGCTGCTGTTATAATACACTGTGTGCGGGGAGACAGGGGGCCTCCTTACACAATAACCTTATAGCTGCAGTTATAATACACTGTGTGCGGGGAGACAGGGGACCTCCTTACACCATAACCTTATAGCTGTAGTTATAATACACTGTGTGCGGGGAGACAGGGGACCTCCTTACTCCATAACCTTATAGCTGCAGTTATAATACACTGTGTGCGGGGAGACAGGGGACCTCCTTACACCATAACCTTATAGCTGCAGTTATAATACACTGTGTGCGGGGAGACAGGGGACCTCCTTACACCATAACCTTATAGCTGCTGTTATAATACACTGTTTGCGGGGAGACAGGGGGCCTCCTTACACCATAACCTTATAGCTGCAGTTATAATACACTGTGTGCGGGGAGACAGGGGACCTCCTTACACCATAACCTTATAGCTGCAGTTATAATGCACTGTGTGCGGGGATACAGGGGACCTCCTTACACATAACCTTATAGCTGCAGTTATAATACACTGTGTGCGGGGAGACCGGGGACCTCCTTACACCATAACCTTATAGCTGCAGTTATAATGCACTGTGTGCGGGGATACAGGGGACCTCCTTACACATAACCTTATAGCTGCAGTTATAATACACTGTGTGCGGTACTAGTTGCAGTTATAATACACTGTGTGCGGGGATACAGGGGACCTCCTTACACCATAACCTTATAGCTGCAGTTATAATACACTGTGTGCGGGGAGACCGGGGACCTCCTTACACCATAAGGTTATAGCTGCAGTTATAATACACTGTGTGCGGTACTAGTTGCAGTTATAATACACTGTGTGCGGGGAGACCGGGGACCTCCTTACACCATAACCTTATAGCTGCAGTTATAATACACTGTGTGCGGGGAGACAGGGGACCTCCTTACACCATAACCTTATAGCTGCAGTTATAATACACTGTGTATGGAGACAGGGGGCCTCCTTACACCATAACCTTATAGCTGCAGTTATAATACACTGTGTGCGGGGAGACACAGACAGTATGTCCTGAGTTTTATTTTTAAAATGACTTTGTATAATTTATTCTCGTGATCAGACTAAGGATTTAAATAAATTTCTCTCCCAACAGAGTTTGTCCGAATGATGTCCCGCTGATATCCCAGAACACCCTCCATAAGAGAAGATACTATCTACGCTTCAAACTGGGATCATTCTACAGATTTCCAGATCATCGGCAGACCACTGGAAGCCACTCTCATTAAGTGACCTAGATATGAATAGGACTTCATGCTGTTATATAAAACCCTATTCTTCAGATCTGTCCATATTTCCTTTTTCAGAAATGCTGTTAATAAATGAACCTTTTTTTAAATACATTTTTGGTGCATTGACTGGATATTTGTAAGTGTTGAGTAAAGAATTAATAAAGCTGATGCCGTATAGTAAGTTTGTGCAGTACTGTCATTGTGTTTGTGTAGTACTGTCATTGTGTTTGTGTAGTACTGTCATTGTGTTTGTGTAGTACTGTCATTGTGTTTGTGCAGTACTGTCATTGTGTTTGTGTAGTACTGTCATTGTGTTTGTGTAGTACTGTCATTGTGTTTGTAGTACTGTCATTGTGTTTGTGTAGTACTGTCATTGTGTTTGTGTAGTACTGTCATTGTGTGTGTAATACTGTCATTGTGTTTGTGTAGTACTGTCATTGTGTGTGTAGTACTGTCATGCTGTTTGTGTAGTACTGTCATGCTGTTTGTGTAGTACTGTCATTGTGTGTGTAATACTGTCATGCTGTTTGTGTAGTACTGACATTGTGTTTGTGTAGTAGTGTCATTGTGTTTGTGTAGTACTGTCATTGTGTTTGTGCAGTACTGTCATTGTGTTTGTGTAGTACTGTCATTGTATTTGTGTAGTACTGTCATGCTGTTTGTGTAGCAGTGTCATTGTGTTTGTGTAGTACTGTCATTGTGTTTGTGTAGTACTGTCATTGTGTGTGTAATACTGTCATGGTGTTTGTGTAGTACTGTCATTGTGTTTGTGTAGTACTGTCATTGTGTGTGTAATACTGTCATGGTGTTTGTGTAGTACTGTCATTGTGTTTGTGTAGTACTGTCATTGTATGTGTAATACTGTCATGGTGTTTGTGTAGTACTGTCATTGTGTTTGTGTAGTACTGTCATTGTGTTTGTGTAGTAATGTCATTGTGGTTGTGTAGTAATGTCATTATGTTTATGCAGTACTGTCATTGTGTTTATGCAGTACTGTCATTGTGTTTGTGTAGTACTGTCATTGTGTGTGTAATACTGTCATGCTGTTTGTGTAGTACTGTCATTGTGTTTGTGTAGTACTGTCATTGTGTGTGTGTAGTAGTGTCATTGTGTGTGTGTAGTAGTGTCATTGTGTTTGTGTAGTACTGTCATTGTGTGTGTAATACTGTCATGCTGTTTGTGTAGTACTGACATTGTGTTTGTGTAGTACTGACATTGTGTTTGTGTAGTAGTATCATTGTGTTTGTGTAGTACTGTCATTGTGTTTGTGTAGTACTGTCATTGTGTGTGTAATACTGTCATGGTGTTTGTGTAACACTGTCATGGTGTTTGTGTAACACTGTCATGGTGTTTGTGTAGTAGTGTCATTGTGTTTGTGTAGTACTGTCATTGTGTTTGTGTAGTACTGTCATTGTGTGTGTAATACTGTCATGTTATTTGTGTAGTACTGTCATGTTGTTTGTGTAGTACTGTCATGGTGTTTGCGTAGTACTGTCATGCTGTTTGTGTAGTAGTGTCATTGTGTTTGTTTAGTAGTGTCATGTTTGTGTAGTACTGTCATGTTTGTGTAGTACTTTCATTGTGTTTGTGTAGTACTGTCATTGTGTGTGTAATACTGTCATGCTGTTTGTGTAGTACTGACATTGTGTTTGTGTAGTACTGTCATTGTGTTTGTGTAGTACTGTCATTGTGTTTGTGTAATACTGTCATTGTGTTTGTGTAGTACTGTCATTGTGTGTGTAACACTGTCATGCTGTTTGTGTAGTAGTGTCATTGTGTTTGTGTAGTACTGTCATTGTGTTTGTGTAGTACTGTCATTGTGTGTGTAATACTGTCATTGTGTTTGTGTAGTAGTGTCATTGTGTGTGTAATACTGTCATGTTGTTTGTGTAGTACTGTCATTGTGTTTGTGTAGTACTGTCATTGTGTGTGTGTAGTAGTGTCATTGTATGTGTAATACTGTCATGCTGTTTGTGTAGTACTGTCATGCTGTTTGTGTAGTAGTGTCATTGTGTTTGTTTAGTAGTGTCATGTTTGTGTAGTACTGTCATGTTTGTGTAGTACTTTCATTGTGTTTGTGTAGTACTGTCATTGTGTGTGTAATACTGTCATGCTGTTTGTGTAGTAGTGTCATTGTGTTTGTGTAGTAGTGTCATTGTGTTTGTGTAGTAGTATTGTGTTAGTGTAGTACTTTCATTGTATTTGTGTAGTACTTTCATTGTATTTGTGTAGTAGTCATTGTGTTTGTGTAGTACAGTTGGAGAGTTTGTTCTATACTGGTTGTGTAGCAGAAAAGAGTTGTGTCTGATGTATTGGAGTATGTGTTTTTTGGTGTGGAAACGTGTAAGAGTGTAGGACAAAGACACATTGTTTGGGAGTGTTGCATGCAGTGTGTAAGAATAGTGTATGGGGGTGAGTGCAGTGTTATTGGGGTGAGCGCAGTGTTATTGGGGTGAGCGCAGTGTTATTGGGGTGAGCGCAGTGTTATTGGGGTGAGTGCTGTGTATTTAGGTAAGTGCAGTGTATTGGGGTGATTGCAGTGTATTGGGGTGAGTGCAGTGTATTGGGGTAAGTGCAGTGTGCAGCCTGTACAGGAGATTTGTGTACAGTGAGTGTTGGGGTTAATTCAGAGCTGGTATGAGAATATTATTCACATGATTAAGAGCAATCTCTAATCTCCGGTCATTTTGTGCCTAATATAAGCTGTATCCCTCATCAAGCGCACGCAATGTGTTAATGTCTAGTGAACCCCACTAGATGACAAATTGCTTGGTTTTGGGATTCTGAGCTGTTCTGCCTCACGCGAAATGTACCATGTTCTTGGTAATCACTGGCAGATTTACTCTGAGAGGTTTAACCCATATTCCTACCCAGGGAGATTCCTGTAACCCCGTGTGCACCTGGCAGGTGGGTCACCTGGAAGATGCCCCACGTGAAGGAGCCATTCAGGGCCAGCGAGGGGAGGGGTACACTGAGGGTGATATATTAGGGTGCAGGAGATCTGTATCTTCCACTGATATTATAAATATATTGATTTAATGTGTTTAACCCTGTAAAACCCAGAGCAAATCCCTTTATATCATCACATGTTGGACATGGCGTCGGCTATTTACCTATTAAAGAGAAAATGCTGTGAAATGATTCCACGTTAATACAGCTTAAATCTGAGATATATAAAACACAGTTATAATACCTCGCTGTGCGCAACAGGGGGACATCCTCATCTACCCTTTAACAGCACGATTCGCTGGAAACTATAACTACCACAAGACAAAATCGTGAATTTCGCAAAATGGAAACTCCTAGTGCGAAATTCAAAAGATGTTTGGTGGGTGTTTAGTTTTTTTCCTTACAATTCTTATTTCCAGTTATTTTTCCCAAAGTACATAACCACCGAGAGTTCATTGTGTTTTAATACATTTTGGGTCATTCAGTAAACATTCTATTGCAGTGAATTGAAATTCAAATTTCAAATTTGCCAGAATCCTCTGTATGATCATAGCTTGGCTATTTTAGCATAATTTGTGCAATTTTTTCTTCAATTTACTAATACATTCTCAAACTGTAACTTTTTAGGATTTCAAAGTAAATTTCAAATTATCCAATAAGCTAGTTATGGTTAGGATAATGGTCTGTATACTAAGAGCTGGTCTGTACTTTCTCTTTTCGTACGACTTATTATTTTTACGAGTATTATTGCTGTGGAGCTCTGTTATACACTGTGGCGAAACCAGCTTCGCCACTGTGAACTGGAGAGGCCTGGTTGCTAGCCTCCTGCCCGCTGACTATGGCCCCTGGACATGTTGCACTTTAAAAACTATATTTGGGCATGTAATAATTTATATTGCTGCTACTGGCCCTTTAAAATCAGCGATGGACATTTTGGGACTACTGTCCCTTTAAGACTGTGAAGCATATTCTATTGTACTGCCTGTATATTGTATATGTATTCATGTGTTAAGTTTAACCTGGGTGATATGTATGCAGCATTCATCTGATTGTTCGGTAGAATCACTCCATTCATTATATTGAGTGAAACTACCGAACAACCAGACCACCCAGGAATAAGTGTGCCTCCAATTACCGTTTGCAACAATGTTGCAAACAGGTAATTGGCAATCCATGTAATGTATTCTTTGTCCTCTGGGTGGCCGCCATTCGGGAAACAAACACGTGGCGGCGGCCATCTTAAACTACCGAACAGCGGTGTTTTGCCGTCGAGTGTCTGGAACTGAAATCGGACACTTGACTAGGCAAACACCGCTGAGACCTCCATACTCCCAGAAATTCGTATAGAAACTACCGAATGACCCGCCGTTCGGTAGAAAGAAACATACGAACTAGGGGATTCATGCGAATCCCCCTTAGTCTCCTCTCTATAACCCAAGTAATTCGTCTGTTTCATTCACTTGTTTGTGACCGACCGCAGGGCCAAAATGCATGGAACTGTTTTCGGATACTTTACCCATGCGGTCGGTAAAATCTTTGGAACCTCATATCTCCCGAACCATTCATCCGAATGACCTGATTCTTGGATATGTTGTCCCCCTGAATAAGGGCTATCAGGGGATACCTGTTTTGGAGGTGTAGCATATGTATTTGGGGTACATCCAGGAATTGGGGAAAAGGGTGTACGGTATAATTATGTTAAGTGCTAATCTAAGGGGAGGAAATGTGGGGGAGGTACATCCATGTGATTGGTTAAATTCATCCTCCCCCTGGGAGTGTCCTGTATGTACTTGTTTGTAATAAAAGCCAGACTGGGTGTCCCAGTCCAGAGTTCTTGCTTAACCCTCAAAGCGATGTGTCGTCTCGTTCTTTGGGGGAATGGGATTGTTTGCTGACTGCCAGGAGTGTAAGCCGATGTCTGCTTTTCTTGTTCAGCTGTCCCAGTGTTCGTGTGGTTCCAGTCGGGAGAATGGTGTTTGCCGTAGCTGCCTGTGCATCTGGAAAGGGGATTATCGCCTAAACTGGGTTTTATCCTCTTGTAAGTGAAACGGTCCGTTACATACACTCAGACACATTACTGGGAGTATTATTGCTGTGGAGCTCTGTTATACACTCAGACACATTACTGGGAGTATTATTACTGTGGAGCTCTGTTATACACTCAGACACATTACTGGGAGTATTATTGCTGTGGAGCTCTGTTATACACTCAGACACATTACTGGGAGTATTATTAGTGTGGAGCTCTGTTATACACTCAGACACATTACTGGGAGTATTATTGCTGTGGAGCTCTGTTATACACTCAGACACATTACTGGGAGTATTATTGCCGTGGAGCTCTGTTATACACTCAGACACATTACTGGGAGTATTATTGCTGTGGGGCTCTGTTATACGCTCAGACACATTACTGGGAGTATTATTGCTGTGGAGCTCTGTTATACACTCAGACACATTACTGGGAGTATTATTGCTGTGGAGCTCTGTTATACATTCAGACACATTACTGGGAGTATTATTGCCGTGGAGCTCTGTTATACACTCAGACACATTACTGGGAGTATTATTGCTGTGGAGCTCTGTTATACACTCAGACACATTACTGGGAGTATTATTACTGTGGAGCTCTGTTATACACTCAGACACATTACTGGGAGTATTATTGCTGTGGAGCTCTGTTATACACCCAGACACATTACTGGGAGTATTATTGCTGTGGGACTCTGTTATACACTCAGACACATTACTGGGAGTATTATTGCTGTGGAGCTCTGTTATACACTCAGACACATTACTGGGAGTATTATTGCTGTGGAGCTCTGTTATACACTCAGACACATTACTGGGAGTATTATTGCTGTGGGGCTCTGTTATACACTCAGACATATTACTGGGAGTATTATTGCTGGGGAGCTCTGTTATACACTCAGACACATTACTGGGAGTATTATTGCTGTGGAGCTCTGTTATACACTCAGACACATTACTGGGAGTATTATTGCTGTGGAGCTCTGTTATACACTCAGACATATTACTGGGAGTATTATTGCTGGGGAGCTCTGTTATACACTCAGACACATTACTGGGAGTATTATTACTGTGGAGCTCTGTTATACACTCAGACATGTTACTGGGAGTATTATTGCTGGGGAGCTCTGTTATACACTCAGACACATTACTGGGAGTATTATTACTGTGGAGCTCTGTTATACACCCAGACACACTACTGGGAGTATTATTGCTGTGGAGCTCTGTTATACACTCAGACACATTACTGGGAATACTATTGCTGTGGAGCTCTGTTATACACTCAGACACATTACTGGGAGTATTATTGCTGCGGAGCTCTGTCATACACTCAGACACATTACTGGGAGTATTATTGCTGTTGAACTCTGTTATACACTCAGACACATTACTGGGAGTATTATTGCTGTGGGACTCTGTCATACACTCAGACACATTACTGGGAGTATTATTGCTGTGGAGCTCTGTTATCCACTCACACATTACTGGGAGTATTATTACTGTGGAGCTCTGTTATACACTCAGACACATTACTGGGAGTATTATTGCTGTGGAGCTCTGTTATACACTCACACATTACTGGGAGTATTATTGCTGTGGAGCTCTGTTATACACTCAGACACATTACTGGGAGTATTATTACTGTGGAGCTCTGTTATACACTCAGACACATTACTGGGAGTATTACTGCTGTGGAGCTCTGTTATACACTCACACATTACTGGGAGTATTATTGCTGTGGAGCTCTGTTATACACCCAGACACATTACTGGGAGTATTATTGCGGTGGAGCTCTGTTATACACTCAGACACATTACTGGGAATACTATTGCTGTGGAGCTCTGTTATACACTCAGACACATTACTGGGAGTATTATTGCTGCGGAGCTCTGTCATACACTCAGACACATTACTGGGAGTATTATTGCTGTTGAACTCTGTTATACACTCAGACACATTACTGGGAGTATTATTGCTGTGGGACTCTGTCATACACTCAGACACATTACTGGGAGTATTATTGCTGTGGAGCTCTGTTATACACTCAGACACATTACTGGGAGTATTATTGCTGTGGAGCTCTGTTATATACTCAGACACATTACTGGGAGTATTATTGCTGTGGAGCTCTGTTATACACTCAGACACATTACTGGGAGTATTATTACTGTGGAGCTCTGTTATACACTCAGGCACATTACTGTGAGTATTATTGCTGTGGAGCTCTGTTATACACTCAGACACATTACTGGGAGTATTATTGCTTTGGAGCTCTATTATTCACTCAGACACATTACTGGGAGTATTAATGCTGTGGAGCTCTGTTATACACTCAGACACATTACTGGGAGTATTATTGCTGTGGAGCTCTGTTATACACTCAGACACATTACTGGGAGTATTATTGCTGTGGAGCTCTGTTATACACTCAGACACATTACTGGGAGTATTATTGCTGTGGAGCTCTGTTATACACTCAGACACATTACTGGGAGTATTATTGCTGTGGAGCTCTGTTATACACTCAGACACATTACTGGGAGTATTATTGCTGTGGAGCTCTGTTATACACTCAGACACATTACTGGGAGTATTATAGCTGTGGAGATCTGTTATACACTCAGACACATTACTGGGAGTATTATTGCTGTGGAGCTCTGTTATTCACTCAGACACATTACTGGGAGTATTATTGCTGTGGGGCTCTGTTATACACTCAGACACATTACTAGGAGTATTATTGCTGTGGGGCTTTGTTATACCCTCAGACACATTACTGGGAGTATTATTACTGTGGAGCTCTGTTATACAGACACATTACTGAGAGTATTATTGCTGTGGAGCTCAGTTATACACTCAGACACATTACTGGGAGTATTATTGCTGTGAAGCTCTGTTATACACTCAGACACATTACTGGGAGTATTATTGCTGTGGGGCTCTGTTATACACTCAGACACATTACTGGGAGTATTATTGCTGTGGGGTTCTGTTATACACTCAGACACATTACTGGGAGTATTATTGCTGTGGAGCTCTGTTATACACTCAGACACATTACTGGGAGTATTATTGCTGTGGAGCTCTGTTATACAGACACATTACTGGGAGTATTATTGCTGTGGAGCTCTGTTATACACTCAGACACATTACTGGGAGTATTATTACTGTGGAGCTCTGTTATACATTCAGACACATTACTGGGAGTATTATTGCTGGGGAGCTCTGTTATACACTCAGACACATTACTGGGAGTATTATTACTGTGAAGCTCTGTTATACACTCAGACACATTACTGGGAGTATTATTACTGTGGAGCTCTGTTATACAGTCAGACACATTACTGGGAGTATTATTGCTGTGGAGCTCTGTTATACACTCAGACACATTACTGGGAGTATTATTACTGTGGAGCTCTGTTATACACTCAGACACATTACTGGGAGTATTATTGCTGTGGAGCTCTGTTATACACTCAGACACATTTCTGGGAGTATTATTGCTGTGGAGCTCTGTTATACACTCAGACACATTACTGGGAGTATTATTTCTGTGGAGCTCTGTTATACACTCAGACACATTACTGGGAGTATTATTACTGTGGAGCTCTGTTATACACACCAACAATACAGAGCACTTAGAAAAGAGGGATATTAGGAGACAAAAGATGGTCTGGGGGATTTGGGGCCAAAATAGGGACTATCCCTCCTAAATAGGGACACTTGGGAGGTATTTACTTGAACGAACAAGTTCCCACAGCAGAGTTGCCTACAAGTCCCGGTCAGTACATTGGGCAGAGCAGAGCCTGCAGGTGGTTCGCGCTTCGCCTTAAAGTTCTAATTTGTCAGTTTGATTAATCTGTAGGCACAGGATCCTCACACCATAACAACTTCAATAAACCGAAGTAGTTTATTGAATCTCAAAGCTCTACTTTAAGAAACAGACAATATCTGTGTCACTGTGTCTGCGGTCAAAGTACAGTTGTTATAACTGTTAATGTGTAATTGTTTTGTGTCTGTTATCGGTTCCGACGTGTTATGTTTCATTTTCCTGCTTTCCATAGATGGTTGTAAACAAGACAAATGACACAAATGTCACCTTCTCTCTCAAACCACCAATAAACTGCACGTGTTTAGGAAATTATTGTAACTTTCCTGTCACTTTCTCTTCCTGTCACTTTCTCTTCCTAAGAGTTAAAACAGCCCAACTGGTTCTGAAGAAATAGATACACGACATACATCACGTATCATATCTTCAGATACATAACACGTATCATATCTTAATACAGATAACACGTGTCATACCTTCATACAGATAACACGTATCATATCTTCATACACATAACACGTATCATATCTTCATACACATAACATGTATCATATCTTCATACAGATAACACGTATCATACCTTCATACAGATAACACGTATCATATCTTCATACAGATAACACGTATCATACCTTCATACACATAACACGTATCATATCTTCATACACATAACACGTGTCATATCTTCATACACATAACACGTATCATATCTTCATACACATAACACGTGTCATACCTTCATACACATAACATGTATCATATCTTCATACACATAACACGTATCATATCTTCATACACATAACACGTGTCATACCTTCATACACATAACACGTATCATATCTTCATACACATAACATGTATCATATCTTCATACACATAACATGTATCATATCTTCATACACATAACATGTATCATATCTTCATACAGATAACACGTATCATACCTTCATACACATAACACGTATCATATCTTCATACACATAACACGTATCATATCTTCATACACATAACATGTATCATATCTTCATACAGATAACACGTATCATACCTTCATACAGATAACACGTATCATATCTTCATACAGATAACACGTATCATACCTTCATACACATAACACGTATCATATCTTCATACACATAACACGTGTCATATCTTCATACACATAACACGTATCATATCTTCATACACATAACACGTGTCATACCTTCATACACATAACATGTATCATATCTTCATACACATAACACGTATCATATCTTCAAACACATAACATGTATCATATCTTCATACACGTAACATGTATCATATCTTCATACACGTAACATGTATCATATCTTCATACACATAACACGTATCATATCTTCATACACATAACACGTATCATATCTTCATACACATAACATGTATCATATCTTCATACACATAACACGTATCATATCTTCATACACATAACATGTATCATACCTTCATACACATAACATGTATCATATCTTCATACACATAAGACGTATCATATCTTCATACACATAACATGTATTATATCTTCATACACATAACACGTATCATATCTTCATACACATAACACGTATCATATCTTCATACACATAACATGTATCATATCTTCATACACATAACACGTATCATATCTTCATACACATAACATGTATCATACCTTCATACACATAACATGTATCATATCTTCATACACATAACACGTATCATATCTTCATACACATAACATGTATCATATCTTCATACAGATAACACGTATCATATCTTCATACACATAACACGTATCATACCTTCATACACATAACATGTATCATATCTTCATACACATAACACGTATCATATCTTCATACACATAACACGTATCATATCTTCATACACACATAACACGTATCATATCTTCATACACATAACACGTATCATACCTTCATACAGATAACACGTATCATATCTTCATACAGATAACACGTATCATACCTTCATACACATAACACGTATCATATCTTCATACACATAACACGTGTCATATCTTCATACACATAACACATATCATATCTTCATACACATAACACGTGTCATACCTTCATACACATAACATGTATCATATCTTCATACACATAACACGTATCATATCTTCATACACATAACACGTATCATATCTTCATACACATAACACGTATCATATCTTCATACACATAACACGTGTCATATCTTCATACACATAACACGTATCATATCTTCATACAGATAACACGTATCATATCTTCAAACACATAACATGTATCATATCTTCATACACGTAACATGTATCATATCTTCATACACATAACACGTATCATATCTTCATACACATAACACGTATCATATCTTCAAACACATAAGATGTATCATATCTTCATACACATAACATGTATCATATCTTCATACACATAAGACGTATCATATCTTCATACACATAACATGTATCATATCTTCATACACATAAGACGTATCATATCTTCATACACATAACACGTATCATATCTTCATACACATAACATGTATCATATCTTCATACACATAACACGTATCATATCTTCATACACATAACATGTATCATACCTTCATACACATAACATGTATCATATCTTCATACACTTAACACGTATCATATCTTCATACACATAACATGTATCATATCTTCATACAGATAACACGTATCATATCTTCATACACATAACACGTATCATACCTTCATACACATAACATGTATCATATCTTCATACACATAACACGTATCATATCTTCATACACATAACACGTATCATATCTTCATACACACATAACACGTATCATATCTTCATACACATAACACGTATCATACCTTCATACAGATAACACGTATCATATCTTCATACAGATAACACGTATCATACCTTCATACACATAACACGTATCATACCTTCATACACATAACACGTATCATATCTTCATACACATAACACGTGTCATATCTTCATACACATAACACGTATCATATCTTCATACACATAACACGTGTCATACCTTCATACACATAACATGTATCATATCTTCATACACATAACATGTATCATATCTTCATACACATAACACGTGTCATACCTTCATACACATAACACGTATCATATCTTCATACACATAACACGTATCATATCTTCATACACATAACACGTGCCATATCTTCATACACATAACACGTGTCATATCTTCATACACATAACACGTGTCATACCTTCATACACATAACATGTATCATATCTTCATACACATAACATGTATCATACCTTCATACACATAACACGTATCATATCTTCATACACATAACACGTATCATATCTTCATACACATAACACGTATCATATCTTCATACACATAACACGTATCATATCTTCATACACATAACACGTATCATATCTTCATACACATAACACGTATCATATCTTCATACACATAACACGTGTCATATCTTCATACACATAACACGTATCATATCTTCATACACATAACACGTGTCATACCTTCATACACATAACATGTATCATATCTTCATACACATAACATGTATCATATCTTCATACACATAACACGTGTCATACCTTCATACACATAACACGTATCATATCTTCATACACATAACACGTATCATATCTTCATACACATAACACGTATCATACCTTCATACACATAACACGTATCATACCTTCATACACATAACACGTATCATATCTTCATACACATAACACGTATCATATCTTCATACAGATAACACGTATCATATCTTCAAACACATAACATGTATCATATCTTCATACACGTAACATGTATCATACCTTCATACACATAACATGTATCATATCTTCATACACATAACATGTATCATATCTTCATACACATAACACGTGTCATACCTTCATACACATAACACGTATCATATCTTCATACACATAACACGTATCATACCTTCATACACATAACACGTATCATACCTTCATACACATAACACGTATCATATCTTCATACACATAACACGTATCATATCTTCATACAGATAACACGTATCATATCTTCAAACACATAACATGTATCATATCTTCATACACATAACATGTATCATATCTTCATACACATAACACGTATCATATCTTCATACACATAACACGTATCATATCTTCATACACACATAACACGTATCATATCTTCATACACATAACACGTATCATACCTTCATACACATAACATGTATCATATCTTCATACACATAACATGTATCATATCTTCATACACATAACACGTATCATATCTTCATACACATAACATGTATCATATCTTCATACAGATAACATGTATCATATCTTCATACAAATAACACGTATCATATCTTCATACACATAACACGTATCATATCTTCATACACATAACACGTATCATATCTTCATACACATAACATGTATCATATCTTCATACACATAACATGTATCATGTCTTCATACACATAACACGTATCATACCTTCATACACATAACACGTATCATACCTTCATACACATAACACGTATCATACCTTCATACACATAACATGTATCATATCTTCATACACACATAACATGTATCATAACTTCATACACACATAACATGTATCATACCTTTATACACATAACATGTATCATATCTTCATACACACATAACACGTATCATATCTTCATACACATAACACGTATCATACCTTCATACACATAACACGTATCATACCTTCATACACATAACATGTATCATATCTTCCAACACATAACTCGTATCATACCTTCATACACATAACACGTATCATACCTTCATACACATAACACGTATCATACCTTCATACACATAACATGTATCATATCTTCATACACACATAACACGTATCATATCTTCATACACATAACACGTATCATACCTTCATACACATAACATGTATCATATCTTCATACACATAACATGTATCATATCTTCATACACATAACATGTATCATATCTTCATACACATAACATGTATCATATCTTCATACAAATAACACGTATCATATCTTCATACACATAACACGTATCATATCTTCATACACATAACACGTATCATATCTTCATACACATAACACGTATCATATCTTCATACACATAACATGTATCATATCTTCATACACATAACATGTATCATATCTTCATACACATAACATGTATCATATCTTCATACACATAACATGTATCATATCTTCATACACATAACACGTATCATACCTTCATACACATAACACGTATCATACCTTCATACACATAACACATATCATACCTTCATACACATAACATGTATCATATCTTCATACACACATAACATGTATCATACCTTTATACACATAACATGTATCATACCTTTATACACATAACATGTATCATATCTTCATACACACATAACACGTATCATATCTTCATACACATAACACGTATCATACCTTCATACACATAACACGTATCATACCTTCATACACATAACACGTATCATATCTTCATACACATAACATGTATCATATCTTCATACACATATCATACCTTCATACACATAACACGTATCATACCTTCATACACATAACACGTATCATACCTTCATACACATAACATGTATCATATCTTCATACACACATAACACGTATCATACCTTCATACACATAACATGTATCATATCTTCATACACATAACACGTATCATATCTTCATACACATAACATGTATCATATCTTCATACACATAACACGTATCATATCTTCATACACATAACACGTATCATATCTTCATACACATAACACGTATCATACCTTCATACACATAACATGTATCATATCTTCATACACACATAACATGTATCATATCTTCATACACATAACACGTATCATATCTTCATACACATAACACGTATCATATCTTCATACACATAACACGTATCATATCTTCATACACACATAACATGTATCATATCTTCATACACACATAACACGTATCATATCTTCATACACATAACACGTTGTGGTGGAATCTCGGTAAAAATAAATTTAGTAGGCCGAGATTACCACGTGGCATGTGTACGTGCATATGCTGACGTATCGATCAGTTGGTTGCACGAGGCAAGATACGATCAGTAGTGTACGGAGCATGTGCAAGAATACAGGATATAGTATTCCCCTCCTCCATTGTGCTGGACAAGCCATGCGGTCAAACAGGAAGTTAATTCTTATTTGTGTTGATTGGTTAAGAGAATGTGCGGGTGGAGCTTAATATGGGAGGAGTTATATGCCTATATAAGGAGCCTGCACTATTGTCCGGGGCTCAGAACTTGTGGTATTTTGGTGACGCTAGTCCCTCTGAGTCCCGATCGGTGATCCAATAAAGAATCTCTTCCTTCCTGAAGAAACCTGTGTCCATCTCTCTGTGCTTGGCTTCCGTCAGTTTCTCCGGTATCATTTGGTGCATTGGCCGGGAAGCTCATCGTTCAACGGTAGCTGAGAGGCAGAGGCGTGAGACGGTCTATATTTGCCCACGTTCTCTACGGCTGCACCCCTGAACTTCTGCGTGGACCTCCCTTCGTCTCGGCGCCACTGGGCCGTTGTCCAGGAGATCATCGGCCTCTACGTGAGAAGTGCTGGGGTGTCCCCGTCGATGAGTGTGAACTCAGGTTCAGGAACGAGGAGGTAAGACAACTGCTGTTTTAGACGGCAGGACCCACTAGGGGTATACCGATTGTGCGGTAGGCCCAAAGGGGTTTTGAATCTGTGTATCTGCCCCCTCTGTCGGAGGGAAGGAGCGAAGGCGCACCGCTCGATCGAACGCTCTTTAGTCAGACCGTTTGATTCTGTTAGTCAGGCGGGGCTCTGGTGTAAATAGCCCTAGCCGGACACCGGTGTCTTGTCTAGACTAGCGTTCTAGGGTGTACATTTTGTTCGCTAGGTCGGAGAGACCGGGAGACTAAGCGGCGTCTGTGTAAATTCGGTTCGCTAGCTCTCATCCTATCTGGGCTAAGTGGGAAGGCGTGTAAATTTGGAACCCACTAGACTTTTGATAGTGCGACTAAGAGGCGTCTGTGTAAATTCGGTCCTCTAGCTCGCTATATATGTGGTGATTGGGCAGTGTGGCTAACCAAAACGTATGTAGATTGTTTTTAGGTAGTCCATTCAAGGTACTGGCCAATAGTTTAGTTGGGAATTGTAAATGTGTTAACGATTGTTTTAGTAAAGTGTATATCTTGTTAGATAGCGCGAGCTCAGCCGTCTAGCGAGAGTGTTAATAGTGTGTTGCTGTATTATAGTGCACGGTACCATAACCCTGTATATTTACTGACACTGTATATAAGTACTAATCATTGTCGTCAATTGCATGTTTTAACACCATAACCACTAATAATTGTATTGTGACCTTAACTTGTGCTTTGACCTATGCTAACCGTACTGTAACCGCTATTTGTAAAAGACGATGTTACTGGGGTGTGTTATAGACGGGTAATTCGTATATAGAGAATTATAGCGTGGGTGACTGTATAGTTACGCCAAAGGGCATAATATTGATTATATAGTGACTGGTGTAACAGCTGTGTGTGTACGGGAATTCCCTGAGTGTTTATTGTTATTGTGTACGTTTCACTTGGTAACTGTACCGCGTGGTGCTGTTGCCAGAGGAAACGGGTGTGACTGTTGAATAGTACGCGTGTATAGTATTCGTTGTCGACGACGTTCCATTGTTAAGTATGGGTGCGTCGCAATCAACGATTCCGGATCCCTTAGGTTGTATGGTGAAGAATTTTAAAAAGGGATTCAAAACTTGTGATTTTGGGGTTAAGATGTCTCCTGTACGTTTAGTTACTTTGTGCACTAGGGAGTGGCCTACTTTGGTTGCGGCATGGCCGCCACGTGGCAGTTTGGATCCAACTCTGGTACAGCGCTTACACGTGGCTGTATCAGGTAGGCCTGAACTTTACGGCCAGTTTCCTTATATTGACTGTTGGAGACAGGCCGTAAATGACTCGCCAAAATGGCTCCAGACATGCCACGAGGAGCAGTGTCGCCTCATGGTAGCTAGGACTTGTTCGTCCACTAGGACTGGTGTTAGGCCCATTTTGGACACGCCCCCTGAGTCCGAGATCCCTTTGCCGCCCCCTTACTTTCCGTTAAGAGGAAGTGACGCAAACGCAGGAAGTCCTGCACCCCTCCCCTCATTACCCTCATCCACTTCCGCTTCCTCCTCCAGTACAGGATCCACCCCCCCTCGTACTAAATCTCCCCTTCCGGAACCAGAACCCACCCCCATTAGAAACGAATATCCTGATTTGGCGCCACTTCAGACTTCCGGTCAAGCTTCATCTAGCTCGACTCGAAGTGTTTTATTTACAACCTTTTCCCAAAGCCAACCTCCCACATCCCCATACCCTATCTCTCCCCGACCGGAACCCATGACTGACGCCTCTCTACGTAGCCCCATCCAAACCCGACAGTTGACTGGTGCCCAACAATTAAAGCACTATCAGATGCCTCTTCGTCTGAATCCCGGGTCAGCTTATATCGATGCCGCAGGTCAAATGGCACACGCTGACCCAGTCTTCGTATATGTCCCATTCACCACAACCGATCTTTTAAACTGGAAGACCCATAATTCCTCGTATACTGAGAAACCACAAGCTATGACTGATCTGTTCACCTCAATAGTACAGACGCATAATCCGACATGGGCTGATTGCCAGCAGTTACTAATGACTTTATTTAACAATGAGGAAAGGACAAGAATAAATCAAGCAGCCATTAAAGCATTGGAAGATAAAGCCCGTGCTTTGAACCAAGCTAATCCAGCAGCATGGGCCGCAACACATTATCCCAACACTGATCCCGATTGGAACGTAAATGGTGCTGATATGGTTCAACTCAGAGCCTATAGAGACGCTATAATTGCTGGCATGAAAGCCGGAGGAAAGAAAGCTATTAACATGTCGAAGACAGTTGAGGTGATCCAGAAAAGCGATGAAGCGCCCAGTGTCTTTTATGACCGATTATTGGAGGCATACCGCTTGTATACCCCCTTTAATCCGGAAGACGCAGATAATTCCCGAATGGTTAACTCCGCCTTTGTCAGCCAAGCATACGGAGATATTAAGCGCAAGCTACAAAAGTTAGAAGGGTTTGCAGGTATGTCCATCACCCAACTAATGGAGGTAGCAAATAAGGTTTATATGAACAGGGATACAGAAAGTAAGAAAGAGGAAGAGCGCAAGATGCGTAAAAAGGCTGATATGCTAGCGGTAGCGATCGCAGGCGTAGATAGACGGGGCCCGGATAGAGGCGATAGTAGATGGAATGAGGAACCTCTAAGTAGAAATCAGTGCGCTTACTGTAAGGAAGAAGGGCATTGGAGAAATGAGTGTCCGCGAAGAGAACAGTCTGAGAGAGACAGACCTAGGTCAGGTTACGGAAACTTTAGAGGCAGAGCGAGAGGTAGAGGAGGCCCCGGAGGGAGTAATGGTTATAGAGGGAGTAATGGGAACAGAGGAAGTGTTAGGGAAGACAGGTATATTCCAGCAGCGCAAAGGTCCCGCGATAGAGAAGGTAGGGACTTTGTAGGATTGGCTGACACGGTCATGGAGGACTATTGATACCGACCGGGCTCCATCCCCCTTGGTCGAGCGGAGCCTATGGTCGATGTATCAATAGGGGGAAAAAGGAGTGCGTTCATGATCGACACTGGTGCTGAACATTCAGTGGTGACTAATCTAGTTGCTCCTCCATCTGGAAGGACTATTACTGTGATAGGAGCAACTGGAAGAAGTGCTGAAAAACCGGTTCTTAAAAGTCGACTCTGTACATTGGGAGGCCACGTAGTAAAACATCAATTCCTTTATATGCCTGAATGTCCAGTCCAATTGCTGGGACGTGATATGCTATCAAAGTTACAAGCGCAGATTACGTTCCTACCAAATGGAACAACATCCCTAAAGTTTAATGGACCTTCAGGTATTATGACTTTATCCGTACCAAAGGAAGAAGAGTGGCGACTTTATACAGTGTTGACTAGCCAAAACCCTAGGAGTGATGAGACATTATTCAACATACCAGGAGTTTGGGCAGAGAACAACCCACCAGGACTGGCCCGCAATATTCCACCTATAAAAATTGAACTAAAACTTGGGGTTTATCCAGTGAGCCTAAGACAATACCACATCCCGCAGAAGGCTAAGAAGAACATTCAATCTTATCTGGATAAGTTCATACGGTATGGTATCCTAAAATTCTGTACTTCCCCCTGGAACACCCCATTGCTGCCTGTTCAAAAGCCCGGTACAGATGAGTATCGACCTGTGCAGGACTTGAGAGCAGTCAATGATGCGGTTGTTAGTATACATCCAGTCGTGCCCAATCCATATAACCTGCTTGCTTTAATTCCGGGCGGGGCTACTTACTTCACAGTCTTAGATCTCAAAGATGCCTTCTTTTGCCTCCGAATTGCCGCAGAAAGTCAATGTATCTTCGCTTTCCAATGGGAGAACGCTGTAACGGGCTCAAAACGCCAAATGACTTGGACAAGACTGCCCCAAGGGTTTAAAAATTCACCTACCCTATTTGGTTCAGCTCTAAGTCAAGATCTACTGGATTTCGAGTCTATCCCAGGAGAGTGTGTATTGTTACAGTATGTAGATGACTTGTTGATAGCAGCAGTTACAAAAGAAAAATGTCAGCAAGCAACGCACGATCTACTACACATTCTCTGGAAGGCAGGATACAAGGTGTCCAGGAAGAAGGCTCAGTTGTGTTTGCCAACTGTCAAGTATCTGGGATTCCATATCTCTGAAGGTCAAAGGATTATGGGGCCAGAGAGAAAAGAAGCTGTCTGCCAAATACCAATACCCAAGAATAGAAGACAAGTGCGAGAATTCTTGGGGGCAGCAGGCTTCTGTAGGATATGGATTCCCAGTTACGCGATACTGGCAAAACCTCTGTACGCAGCCATCAAAGGTACAGAGCACGACCCCTTCTTATGGACTCAAGAACAGAAAACGGCATTTGAAGATGTGAAGAAGGCTTTGATGAGTGCCCCAGCATTAGGTCTACCTGATCACACACGACCATTCTACCTATATGTACATGAGCAAAGAAGAATGGCTGTGGGAGTATTGACACAGTACTTGGGATCATGGCAAAGACCTGTTGCCTACATGTCTAAGCAACTGGATGCAGTGGCCAGCGGACTTCCACCTTGGCTAAGAGCCGTAGCTGCAGCCGCCCTGCTAGTAGCTGAAGCCGATAAACTCACTCTGGGTCAAGAACTTTATGTACGAGTCCCACATGCAGTACAGACGTTGTTGGATTACAAAGGAAATCATTGGTTTAGTAACAGCCGTATGACCAAGTATCAAGCAATGTTGTGTGAAAACCCAAGAGTGCATTTAGAGACTGTAAACACCTTAAATCCAGCTACCCTTTTGCCACAACCTACTGAAAGTCAACATGATTGTTTGGAAGTAATGGATGAAGTATTTTCAAGTAGACCAGATCTTCGTGATTTTCCCATCCAGAACCCCGATGTTCAATATTACACCGACGGCAGTAGTTATGTGAAAGAAGGGATCCGCTATGCAGGATATGCAGTAACAACAATAGACAAGGTTATAGAAGCTCGGCCACTGGCGAAAGGAACATCAGCACAAAAGGCAGAATTAATAGCACTAACACGAGTGTTACAATTGGCTGAAGGTTTAAGAGTAAATATCTATACGGACTCTAAGTATGCGTTTTTAACCACTCATGCCCACGGAGCTTTGTACAAAGAAAGAGGACTACTGAATTCAGAAGGCAAAGAAATCAAGTACGCAGCTGAAATCCTACAACTATTGGAAGCAGTGTGGGAGCCGAAAGAAGTCGGTATTATACATTGTCGAGCGCATCTGAGAGGAGATGGTGATGTAACCAAAGGAAATCGGATGGCAGATAGTGCAGCTAAGCGTGCTGCTGAATCAGGAAGACAGGAGTATGTGGGGCATATAGCTGCTCTAATACCAACCCCACTGTCTCAATGGACTCCAGTTTATACAACTCAAGAAGAGGAGTGGTTAAAGACTGAACCGGGAAAGTATTTGGAGAACAAGTGGTATCAGCTAGAAGATGGAAGAATAGTCATACCAGCATCACTAGCAGTAGAAATTGTCCAGAACTATCATAACGGGACACATTCTGGGAGAGACAGTACAGAAGAATCTCTCAGGAAACATTTCTACATACCAAGATTGTCCAACTTGACTCAGGCCATTGTACGTAGATGTGTAACGTGTGCTAAAAATAATGCAAGACAAGGACCAGTAAAGCCACCAGGAGTCCAGTTTATGGGGGGACTCCCCATGTCCGATCTACAAATAGACTTTACAGTGATGCCTAAATCGGGTGGACATCGTTACCTGTTGGTAATTGTGTGCACCTATTCAGGCTGGGTAGAAGCATGTCCTACAGAGAAAGCAGGAGAAGTTGTGAGATTCCTGCTACGAGAAATAATACCCCGATATGGACTACCCTGTTCTATAGGATCGGACAATGGTCCAGCTTTTGTTCATCAGTGCCTACAACAACTGACTCATATGCTTGGTATAAAGTGGAGGCTTCATACCGCATATAGACCCCAGAGTTCTGGTAAGGTAGAGAGAATGAATAGAACTATTAAGAACCAGTTGGCTAAAATGTGTCAGGAAACCCAACTTAAGTGGAACGTTCTCTTACCCATAGCTCTATTGCGAATCCGCAGTACCCCTACCAGAAGGATGGGCCTCTCTCCTTTTGAAATCATGTATGGGCGACCACCTCCCGTACTTGGTAACTTAAGGGGGGATTTGAGTCAGTTGGGAGAAGGAATTACCCGGCAGCAGGTTGTAGAGTTGGGTAAGACTATGGAGGAGGTACAGAAATGGGTACAAGATAGATTACCTGTGAATATTTATCCCCCTGTTCATAGCTATCATCCAGGAGATCAAGTGTGGATTAAAGAGTGGAATAATGTACCGTTAGGGCCCAAGTGGAGAGGTCCTTATGTTGTTCTTTTGTCTACCCCTACAGCGATAAAAGTAGCCGAAGTGACTCCGTGGATACATCACTCCAGGGTTAAACCAGCAGCAGTCGATTCTTGGCAAGTTACAGCAGATCCAGAGAATCCCTGCAAGATCCGGTTAAAACGCACTACTCAGTCGGAGTAACGAGGAATTATTGTGGATTATATACCCTTAGTAGTTAGGTCTGTGCAAAGCCTGATAGAAAATATAGCAGAGAGGAAGGCTGCTGCACAGATAATGGCGATATATAAGTATAAGGCTCTAGATCAAGGAGAACCAATGCAGGAAGATGAATGTTGAAGATTCACATCATAAGATAAGTCTGGTCTGGTTCAAGGTAACTTGCGGTGTAAGCAAAACTAAGGTTATGTGATGCCTCAAGTAATTGTAAAATATCAAGAGGCATCAAAGGGGGGAATGTGGTGGAATCTCGGTAAAAATAAATTTAGTAGGCCGAGATTACCACGTGGCATGTGTACGTGCATATGCTGACGTATCGATCAGTTGGTTGCACGAGGCAAGATACGATCAGTAGTGTACGGAGCATGTGCAAGAATACAGGATATAGTATTCCCCTCCTCCATTGTGCTGGACAAGCCATGCGGTCAAACAGGAAGTTAATTCTTATTTGTGTTGATTGGTTAAGAGAATGTGCGGGTGGAGCTTAATATGGGAGGAGTTATATGCCTATATAAGGAGCCTGCACTATTGTCCGGGGCTCAGAACTTGTGGTATTTTGGTGACGCTAGTCCCTCTGAGTCCCGATCGGTGATCCAATAAAGAATCTCTTCCTTCCTGAAGAAACCTGTGTCCATCTCTCTGTGCTTGGCTTCCGTCAGTTTCTCCGGTATCAACGTATCATACCTTCATACACATAACACGTATCATATCTTCATACACATAACATGTATCATATCTTCATACACATAACATGTATCATATCTTCATACACATAACATGTATCATATCTTCATACACATAACATGTATCATATCTTCAAACACATAACATGTATCATTTCTCTGCACTAATATCTTCTATTCCGAACATTGCATTCATTATTATTATTATTATTATTATTATTATTATTATTATTATCATCTAACGATTGTTATCATATTATCCTCCACCATCTCTGGTCTTCCACAAAGTCTATTGAATAGCATGACCCCAATATCTAAGCGCTAATAACAAATATTGCATTTGTTATTATTATTATTAATATTATTATCATCATTTAATGATTGTTATCATATTATCCTTCATGTGGAACCAAGATTATTACAATTTAATAATATAATATTATCTGCAGAGCTTTACAATATTACATTGGGGACAAAACAGCAAATAAAAAATCTAATTATTACAAATGATCGCAGGATCCAACTTCTAATCAGATGAAAGTCCCTCTCCTATATCTGGTATCTTCGTATTAGGTGATGTCCTCGTCCCATCTCTGCTTAAATCAATTAATATAACCTAGAACGTGTGTTCTCCTTCTCCCATGTGATGCTCGGGTTTTACATTTATATATATGCGTTACATTGTAGGAGGAGAAACATGGGCGAGATTTATCAAAATCTGCTAAACGCTGTCTTTTATTTTGGTCTATTTTTTTGTTCTCATTTTATCGTATTTTTTTTATCTACTTTAGAAAATGCCTTAAAGAGAAGACAGACAAAATTAGAGTTGAGGAATCAAACTGAAATAATGTGTAACAGAACCATTTTCTGGTGGAAAAAGTGACAGAAAGATCCAAAGCATCGGTGAAAAGAATACATGCAAACATCATGCTACTGGCACTAATGAAGCAAAAAAACACAGGCACACACGCACGCACACACAGGCACACACGCATGCACACACGCACACACACATGCACACACAGGCACGCACGCATGCACACACACACACGCACACACACATGCACACACAGGCACGCACACACGCACACACAGGCACACATGCATGCACACACACACGCACACACGCACACACGCACACACACATGCACACACAGGCACGCACGCATGCACACACACACACGCACACACACATGCACACACAGGCACGCACACACGCACACACGCATGCACACACAGGCACGCACGTGCACCAGCACACACACACACTATATATTTATAAACGGTGACGATAAAATAATTAAACATGATTTTCACAATGCTAGGAAGCCACAGTTCTTGGTAATATTCTATATATTACAAACATTGTGATGAAATAAAAACGTTTCAGCATTTCTCCCCACCCCCCAGCTAAATACCTGCATGGAGAACACTAATGCAGCAATCTCCCTATTGGATAGACGAAATTACCCTTTGACACGGGTGTGTTAATTATCACACCGTAACGTGTCATTTTTTAACAAGTTCCAAGTAGAGAATAGTTGATTATTGTTTAATATCTGAAAATAATATTAATTTTAAACAGAAAACAAAACAAATGCTGCATCTTAAACAATCAAAACACAGTTATAATACGAGTCTGTATCAATCTAAACTGGACATGCAAATACTGCAAGTGCAACCGTCACGCTGTCTGAACCTGTCCTGATAACGTGCAGTCAGATCCCCTACATTAGATATAAACCCAGCGCTGTCTGAGCCTGTCCTGATAACGTGCCGCCATTACATTAGATATAAACCCAGCACTGTCTGAGCCTGTCCCAATAACGTGCAGTCAGATCCCCTACATTAGATATAAACCCAGCGCTGTCTGAGCCTGTCCTGATAACGTGCGGTCAGATCCACTACATTAGATATAAACCCAACACTGCCTGAGCCTGTCGTGTTAACATACAATAAGATCCCCTACATTAGATATAAACCCAGCGCTGTGTGAGCCTGTCCTGATAACGTGCAGTCAGATCCCCTACATTAGATATAAACCCAGCGCTGTGTGAGCCTGTCCTGATAACGTACAGTCAGATCCCCTACATTAGATATAAACCTAGCGCTGTCTGAGCCTGTCCTGATAACGTGCAGTCAGATCCCCTACATTAGATATAAACCTAGCGCTGTCTGAGCCTGTCCTGATAACGTGCAGTCAGATCCCCTACATTAGATATAAACCCAGCGCTGTGTGAGCCTGTCCTGATAACGTACAGTCAGATCCCCTACATTAGATATAAACCCAGCGCTGTCTGAGCCTGTCCTGTTAACATACAGTCAGATCCCCTACATTAGATATAAACCCAACGCTGTCTGAGTCTGTCCTGATAACATGCAGTCAGATCCCCTACATTAGATATAAACCCAACGCTGTCTGAGCCTGTCCTGATAACATGCAGTCAGATCTCCTACATTGGATATAAACCCAGCGCTGTCTGAGCCTGTCCTAATAACATGCAGTCAGATCTCCTACATTGGATATAAACCCAGCGCTGTCTGAGCCTGTCCTGATAACATGCAGTCAGATCTCCTACATTGGATGTGTGTAGCGTGTGATGGGCTGTGTGAGGTCCATGATTAGTTGATTTGGCTGTTCGTATAATGTATATTTGTTCAGTTCTGCAGTAGGCAGGGCGCGTTTATTCTGTATACTTGTTAGAAGGCAGAATATAAACAGATAACACATGACGCCCGTATGATCACACAGACACAGGATGGAGGAGGAGTGAGTGCACACAGTTTGATGAATTTAGTTACTGTATGCTTTGTCGAAATGGATGAAGGTGAGTGAGCCTGCAGGGTAGACTTGGGTGAGTGAGCTTGCAGTTAGACTCTGTGAGTGAGCCTTCAGGGTAGACTCGGGTGAGTAAACTTGCAGGGTAGACTCAGGTGAGTGAGCCTGCAGGGTAGACTTGGGTGAGTGAGCCTGCAGTGTAGACTCGGGTGAGTGAGCCTGCAGGGTAGACTTGGGTGAGTGAGCCTGCAGGGTAGTCTCTGTGAGTGAGCCTGCAGGGTAGACTTGGGTGAGTGAGCCTGCAGGGTAAACTCGGGTGTGTGAGCTTGCAGGGTAGTCTCTGTGAGTGAGCCTGCAGGGTAGACTTGGGTGAGTGAGCCTGCAGGGTAGACTCGGGTGAGTGAGCCTGCAGGGTAGTCTCTGTGAGTGAGCCTGCAGGGTAGACTTGGGTGAGTGAGCCTGCAGGGTAGACTCGGGTGAGTGAGCCTGCAGGGTAGTCTCTGTGAGTGAGCCTGCAGGGTAGACTTGGGTGAGTGAGCCTGCAGGGTAAACTTGGGTGAGTGAGCTTGCAGGGTAGTCTCTGTGAGTGAGCCTGCAGGGTAAACTTGGGTGAGTGATCCTGCAGGGTAGACTCGGGTGAGTGAGCTTACAGGGTAGACTCAGGTGAGTGAGCCACAGTCCTTTGCCATCTTTTGAGTCTAGTCGTCGCAGTTTAGTTTTGAGCTGAGCTGTGTGACGGTATTGCCCCGCACGCTTGTTTGAAATGTAATGATTGTTTTACGAGTGATTTCGATACATTTTATTTAGATTGTGTTTGCCTGGAGCTGCTGCTCCCACAGCCCCTATATTAATATGACTCCGTTCTTTGTTAGTCTCTCCTACGACACGAGAAAGCTGTGCGAACATGTTTGTTATCACATTTATAGCGAAAGAGAAACGTCTAACATTCTCCATGCAGCCTGGGTGCAGTTATTACAGATCTTTAACTATGACGCAACGCCAGGTTTCCTCAATGTGATTCTCTTGTTTTCTTTTAAACAGACACACGGGGCTGGACCTTTAACTGTGTCGCTCAACTTTCGGTTCACTCTGAGCTGCACAAGGCACACGATACAGACAGTTTGCTTGCTGAGCTGGATTTAAAGGTATTCACAAATGAGAGAATCTCGGACTGTCAACCTGTGCTTTGTATAGTAGTATGGAGTATGGAATTGCTGCTACACACGGGGAGCTCACACACACAGGGCAGGTTCGACCTTTTTATTTGTCTATTGCTGTCTCTGGTTTTGGAATTGAAACGGTGATTTTAAGATATTCTTTTACAAAGTGCTTTTCATTTCCCAAATACGTGTTTCGATAGGGTTCTGCAGTTGAACAGGGCATTGCGTCTTCAAGGGCCAGGGATCCACCAACTTAAAATGTCACCAGCTGCCAGGTCTACGGCAGCATGGTGGCTTTATGGTTTTTCCTCCCGTATATATGTGAAAATGTTTTCTTTTTATTACAGTGAATTATTTAGTAAACAACAAATTGCAGTGGATTAAAAAACAGATGGCAAAGTTTGGGCAAAAAGTACCGATTTGGAAAAATTCTCCAACTGACCTGTTGCCATAGCTTTCCTGTGTTACGTGTAAAATATTGGATTTGGTTTAGTGAATTAGTGAACTCTACACTGCGGCTGAGACAGGATTGGGATAATATGTGGGAAAACAGGATCTGAAACGATTTGAAATCATTTATCTACCAATGCGTGTTACGTCCATCTCGCGTCTTCACAACACGACGAAGTCAGTAATATTCTTTACAGAACACGATTTTTTATAGTAAAAACGTATTTTTTTTTTTTAAATAAAAATACAACTAACAACGGCAATGTTGCAGCCGGATATGTATGTATGCTACACGTCTTTAGGTATAAAAATAACAATTATAAAAAAAAGTAAATGAAAAGTGACATTTAAAATAGCATAGAAGTAACAATAATTCTATAAAGTATTTTCTTTATATATTGGATATTATAGGATTCTGTGACATCACGTACAATGAGGGTTCTGTATAAAGATCAGTTCTGTATCAAAGTTCTAAAAGTTGATCAATCACTGCGCGTTTGCCATGGGTTTCCATGGTAACGGCTCCCGTTTTCATTCCGTTGTCTCGGGATTCTTTTTTTAATGCATGATTTGAAAGATTTCTGATGTGTATTTCCTGTTGTGTTTCCATACTTTGCTTGAAGACAAGTTGAACGAGGTGATTTAACACCAAAAACCTCTGAGAAAATGAATCTCTCCATTACAGAGAAAATGATTAAAATAATGCCCTATTAGCTCAGGTTTAGTTTGATCCGGTAGAATGATGAGCTGGTTTTGTGGTTATAGAATACGTTTATCTTTTTTATTTATTTAGATTTTTTTCATTTTCTTTCCTATAACAATAGAGACATGAATTACATTCCCATATTAACACATAAATCACAAAAAGGCCGTTAACGATGGACATGGTATTAGATATCACTAACATCTGCCAACACAAACACAACAGACGATAAGGTAAACACAAAAAGGAAACAAATCAAAACAGGAAAAGAGAACACGAGAGAGATAAAGGAATACTCAGAACTTCTGTATAGAAACATCTTGCCAATCTGCCCACTCCTTAACCTGGCAATGCTCCCGTTATTCTGGGACTTTAATCTAACCGATGTTTACTGCCAGAAGGATTTTTCTAGTTTTGTATAATCTGGTCTTATCTTTATTTTGTGTATATATAATTACATCCAAACTGCAGATGCGAGGAGGTTTGAGGTTTGTACACAGTGTGGTTCGCTGTTTAGTATATCAGACTGAGTTTAACTATCAGGAGAGAGATGGCTGTACGTGCCAAGTGTGCGGCTTGGCTCTCTCTAGGACGGAGTGAATATAATCTTCCTTATTGCGTGTATGATGTGGGAACATGGACACAATAGTGACAAAATACACACAGGCAACACAGCCTGTCTAATAGCGCTACCGATTTTACAGTGAGTGGACCACGGTGCTCTATGTACCATGCACTGTGCGGTAATACAAAGTAGTTATGGTGCTAGACAGTTCTTTTAATGGCATCGCCAAGTTTAATCGAGTGATCTTTTCATATGAACTCCTAGAGGTCAGTTCCTGGGATCACATATATATAAAGGTTCACTCCTAGAGGCATCTCAATCGAAGGTCAATACAAAAGTGTGACCTCTGTCCCGTGCCGTGCAGTCTGCGTGCCCTCTGTTGGTGTTTTGAGGCCGTGTGCTGCTTGCAGGGTAGGTAGTGGGCCTGTGGCTAGGGTTGAAGGTTCTGCATGGAAATTGCATTAGGATTTCTTTAGACTGTCTGCCTGGTGCACTGGCAAGGGGTGGCAGTGGCTTGAGTGCAGGGATTGGGGACCGTACACCACCATACACCGCACATCAGTATACACCCCTGTACAATACTGTAAACAACCATACACTACCGGGGAGAGGTTTGGTGGAGGCCCTCAGTGTGAAGGGCAAATCCAATATATATATATATATATAGCTTGGTTGCTGCTTCAAAGTGTGTGCTTGGAGATATTCTGGAGATAAACTGAAGGTAATCTGAGGTCTACTAGAGGACAAAAAAAAAGTTAAGATTTGTTTGGTTGAAATCCCTCACCTCATTAAAATGGCAGACTTAGTTCAATGTAATAGTTATTATGCATTTGTTTCACGTTCCACTTTTTGGAGATTTGGATCCTGTCTAATCTGTAGATAGTTCTCTGTATTGCGACAGGAGAAGGCTTATCCATAAACTGCAATCTTTGAGTTTGGATTCCAATATTGTTGAATGGGTAAGGCAGTGGCTGAGTGACAGGCAACAGAGGGTTGTAGTCAATGGAGTATATTCAAAGCATGGGCTTGTCACCAGTGGGGTACCTCAGGGATCTGTACTTGGACCCATTCTCTTTAATATTTTTATTAGTGATATTGCAGAAGGTCTTGATGGTAAGGTGTGTCTTTTTGCTGATGATACCAAGATATGTAACTGTCAGGGTACCTGAGGTCTCTACCTCTAAGGGAGGGAGAGACTTGGTGGTTTATCCGTCCAGGCGAGCTGTTTCCTCCGTTCCTCGCGGTTCATCCAGCCAATTAAACACCGGCCGCGAGGAATCCACATCCTTTTCTAGCAGGACGCTCAATACGTGACGTCATGACGCTATCACGAGCGACCTGTCACTCAAGTGTCCGATATCCAATCGGCACTTGTCAGAGGCGTGCTCACCATCCGGAGCCAGGGTATTTAAGCTTACTTCTCTCTTCAGCTCATTGCCCTGTCGTGGTTCTAGCTTGTCTAGTCACTCAGTGCTCTGGTATTCTAGTTTGCTCTATTTGGTTTTGACTCGGCTTGTTGTACTACCCTGCTTCTCTGTTATCCCTTGACCCGGCTTGTCTCTCGCTTATCTGTCTTCTCGTTTCCTCGACCTCGGCTTGTCTCTGACTATTCTCTATTACTCTCGGTACGTTAGTCCGGCCATTCTAAGGCCCGGTATACGTACCTTTCCACTCTTTGTACCCTGCGTGTTGGATCCCTGTCCCGATCCTGACATTACGACAGGGCCAATGGATCCTGCAGGTACAAACAGTCAGCTTGGTTCTTCTGATCCCAGGTTTGACGCCATGGAGCATAGGATGGATCAGATGGCTCTAGCACTACAGGCACTTTTGTCTCGTGCTAGTAACCCACCTGAGGAGACACGTACTCCTTCTATTTCTCCTGCAGTCTCAGGTCTAGAGTTAGCCACTGTAGGTGCTTCTTCCCGTATTACCCCACCAGTACGTTATGGTGGGTCACCGGAGAAGTGCCGTGGTTTTCTGAACCAGATTAGCATCCATTTCGAATTACAACCCCGCTCTTATCCTACAGATAGAGCGAAGGTTGGATTTGTTATTACTTTACTCATTGAGAAAGCTCTGAGATGGGCCAATCCTTTATGGGAGAATGATAATCCACTAGTCTATAATTATAATGCCTTTGTAGCTGCGTTTAGAAGAACTTTTGACCCTCCTGGTAGAAAGGTCAATGCAGCTAGATTACTGTTGCGCCTTAGACAGGACAATCGAACACTTGTGGACTATGCACTAGAGTTCAGGTCCTTGGCGGCAGAAGTTAAGTGGAACGAACAGGCTTATATAGATGTGTTTCTGAATGGGTTATCAGATGTAATTCTTGACGAAGTCGCTACTAGAGAACTCCCTGAGAATTTGGAGGATTTAATTTCTTTTATATCTCGTATTGATGAACGCATAAGAGAGAGGCAGAACACTCGAGATAGGACCCGTAGACCCTCCTTTAAACTAGCGCCTACTTTTCAAAATTCTGAGTTCGAGGACTTACGTATTTCCGAACCTATGCAGATAGGTAGTACTCATCTCACAGAGAGAGAGAGACAGTACAGAAGAAGGGAGGGTTTATGTATGTATTGTGGAGTCAGAGGACATTTACGCCTAAATTGTCCTAATCGTTCGGGAAACGCTCGCACCTAAGTTTCTCTAGAGGACAGGCCTTGGGTGTTTCTACTTTGTCCTCTATTCACAATTACAAAGAGTTCAGGCTTCTGTTACCCGTTTCTTTGAGGTGGGAGAAGGGAGTAGTAAAGACTATGGCACTAATCGATTCTGGAGCTGCTGAGAGCTTTATAGATCAGGGTTTTGTTGCCAAGCATGCTATCCCATCCCAGTTAAAAGAGACACCACTGGCTGTTGAGGCCATCGATGGTAGACCGTTACTTGAGCCTGTTATTTTCCATGAGACCATCCCGATTAACTTGACTGTTGGCATCCTACATAAAGAGGATATATCCTTAATGCTCATTTCTTCTCCGTCTATTCCCATAGTCCTGGGGTACTCCTGGTTGAGGAGACACAACCCTATTATTAATTGGGAGTCAGGGGAGATAGTTTCGTGGGGAGAGAATTGTCAGGAAAAATGCTTGCGGAAGGTCTTACCTCTCGGATTAACTAATACATCGACTACCTCTGACAATCCTACAGAGACACAAATTCCGCCTCAGTATCTAGATTTAAAGGCAGTATTTGACAAAAAGAAAGCCGATACCTTACCCCCACACAGGTCCTTTGATTGCAAAATTAACCTACTCCCTGGTACCATGCCTCCCAGAGGTCATGTATACCCATTATCTACTAAAGAGAACTCAGTTCTAGAGGAGTATATTCACGAGAATTTAGACAAGGGATTCATCAGGAGGTCCTCCTCCCCTGCCGGGGCTGGATTTTTTTTTGTTGAAAAGAAAGATGGTTCTTTGAGACCTTGTATTGATTATCGAGGCTTGAATAAGATAACCATTAAAAATGCCTACCCGATTCCCTTGATCACCGAACTCTTCGATCGTTTGAAGGGATCTACAATTTTCACCAAGTTAGACCTCAGAGGGGCATATAACTTGGTGAGAATCCAGCAGGGACATGAGTGGATGACGGCATTCAATACTCGATATGGTCACTATGAATATACTGTTATGCCTTTTGGGTTATGCAATGCGCCAGCTGTATTCCAGGATCTGATAAATGAGGTTCTTAGGGAATTTCAGCAAGATTGCGTCATTGTATACCTAGATGATATACTCATTCATTCTAGTGAGATTGAGACTCATCACAAGCAAGTCAGGAGGGTTTTGCACAAGCTTCTCCAGCATGACTTGTACTGCAAGTTGGAGAAATGTAGCTTTGATCAAACCCAGGTAACCTTTCTCGGCTATGTGATCTCTGGGGAGGGATTTAAGATGGATCCGGATAAGCTCCAATCCATTCTAGAGTGGCCTTTACCCAAAGGTCTTAAAGCCATACAGAGATTTATTGGTTTTTCTAATTATTACAGGCGCTTTATTAAGGGCTATTCTTCCATTATCGCACCTATCACTAATATGACCAAACAGGGGGCTGATACTAAGAATTGGACTACTGAAGCTCTCCATGCGTTCAAAACTCTCAAGGAGCTTTTCGCTTCCGCTCCAATTTTAGTTCACCCCGACACTTCTCTGCCTTTTCTACTTGAGGTAGACGCATCAGAGACTGGTTTAGGTGCTGTCCTATCTCAAAGGTTGGGGGTTGATAAACCATTACATCCATGTGGATTTTTCTCTAAAAAATTGACCGGCACTGAAAGCAGATATGACATTGGTGACAGAGAATTACTAGCGGTTATCAAGGCTTTGAAAGAGTGGAGACATTTATTGGAAGGTACATTACATCCTGTTACCATTCTAACTGACCACAAAAATTTGTCTTATATCGGAGAGGCTAAGCGGTTGTCCTCCAGGCAGGCTCGTTGGTCGTTGTTTCTTACCCATTTCAATTACGTTCTGACTTACAGACCTGGGTCAAAGAATTCTAAAGCCGATGCGCTATCTCGCCAATATGAGCCCTCTGCTTCAGTTGAACCACTTATGTCCTCCATTGTACCCAAATGCAATATTATTGCTAATACCAGTCTCAAAATCCATTCTCCGCTACTTGACCAGATCTTGAAGTCACAACATCTAGCTCCCGGAAACACTCCTGAGGGAAGAAACTTTGTTCCTCCTGAACTTCAACTGGAGCTCTTACAGTGTTTTCACGAAAGTAAAATAGCTGGTCATCCTGGTATTCGCAAGACTTACTCTTTGATATCCAAGGATTTCTGGTGGCCTTCACTTCGAAAAGATATTGAGGAGTTCGTCGCAGCTTGTGAAACGTGTGCCAAGACTAAACTACCTCATGCATCTCCATGTGGCCTGTTACACCCCTTGGACATTCCTGAGAAACCTTGGTCCTGTTTGTCCATTGACTTTATCGTTGATTTGCCTGCTTCCAAGAGACAGACTGTTATTCTCACGGTAGTGGATAGATTTACTAAGATGGCCCATTTCGTGCCATTACCTAAACTTCCGACTTCTCCTGAATTGGCAGAGATTTTTGCGAGAGAAGTTTTTCGCCTACATGGGATTCCTTCGGAGATTGTTTCTGATAGAGGCTCTCAATTTGTCTCACGTTTCTGGAGATCCTTTTGTTCTCAAATGGGCATCAAATTGAACTTCTCCTCGGCCTATCACCCTCAGTCTAACGGAGCTGCTGAACGTACCAATCAAAAGATCGAACAGTATCTGCGTTGCTTTGTTTCCGAACACCAGGACGATTGGGTCGGTCTGATTCCTTGGGCGGAGTTCGCACACAATAACCTTGTTTGCGATTCAACTCGCTCTAGCCCTTTCTTCATGAACTATGGCTTTCATCCTTCGATTTTTCCTTCGGTTTCCTCTTCTCAGGGGATACCGTCGGTTGATGATCATGTCGCCAACCTGAAGAAATTATGGGATCAGACTCGGCAAATTCTGTTACATAGTTCCTCGTTGTTCAAGAAACACGCTGACAAGCATAGAAAAGCGGCTCCTGTTTTTGTTCCAGGGGATAGGGTGTGGTTAAGTACTAAGAATATTCGACTAAAAGTTCCATCTATGAAATTTGCTCCTCGCTACATAGGCCCTTACAGGGTTCTCACTCGTATCAATCCGGTTGCGTATCGCCTTGCTCTGCCACCTGCCTTACGCATTCCTAACTCTTTTCATGTCTCCTTGTTGAAACCTCTTATTTGCAACAAATTCTCCTCTAAGGTCTCCTCGCCTCGTCCTGTTCAGGTGGAGGGTCGGGAGGAGTACGAGGTAAGCTCCATCGTTGATTCCAGAATTTCAAGGGGAAAATTGCAATATCTGGTCAACTGGAGGGGATATGGTCCTGAGGAGAGGAGTTGGGTACCTCAGGAGGACGTTCATGCTTCTCGCCTTCGCAGAGCATTTCACCTCCGCTTCCCATCTCGCCCCGGTTCCTTCCGCCCGGTGGGCGTATCTGAGAGGGGGGGTACTGTCAGGGTACCTGAGGTCTCTACCTCTAAGGGAGGGAGAGACTTGGTGGTTTATCCGTCCAGGCGAGCTGTTTCCTCCGTTCCTCGCGGTTCATCCAGCCAATTAAACACCGGCCGCGAGGAATCCACATCCTTTTCTAGCAGGACGCTCAATACGTGACGTCATGACGCTATCACGAGCGACCTGTCACTCAAGTGTCCGATATCCAATCGGCACTTGTCAGAGGCGTGCTCACCATCCGGAGCCAGGGTATTTAAGCTTACTTCTCTCTTCAGCTCATTGCCCTGTCGTGGTTCTAGCTTGTCTAGTCACTCAGTGCTCTGGTATTCTAGTTTGCTCTATTTGGTTTTGACTCGGCTTGTTGTACTACCCTGCTTCTCTGTTATCCCTTGACCCGGCTTGTCTCTCGCTTATCTGTCTTCTCGTTTCCTCGACCTCGGCTTGTCTCTGACTATTCTCTATTACTCTCGGTACGTTAGTCCGGCCATTCTAAGGCCCGGTATACGTACCTTTCCACTCTTTGTACCCTGCGTGTTGGATCCCTGTCCCGATCCTGACAGTAACAGGGTTGATGTTCCAGGAGGGATAAGCCAAATGGCTAATGATTTAGGTAAACTAGAAAAATGGTCAGAGTTGTGGCAACTGACATTTAATGTGGATAAGTGCAAGATAATGCATCTTGGACGTAAAAACCCAAGGGCAGAGTACAGAATATTTGATAGAGTCCTAACCTCAACATCTGAGGAAAGGGATTTAGGGGTGATTATTTCTGAGGACTTAAAGGTAGGCAGACAATGTAATAGAGCAGCAGGAAATGCTAGCAAAATGCTTGGTTGTATAGGGAGAGGTATTAGCAGTAGAAAGAGGGAAGTGCTCATGCCATTGTACAGAACACTGGTGAGACCTCACTTGGAGTATTGTACGCAGTACTGGAGACCGTATCTTCAGAAGGATATTGATACCTTAGAGAGAGTTCAGAGAAGGGCTACTAAACTGGTTCATGGATTGCAGGATAAAACTTACCAGGAAAGGTTAAAGGATCTTAACATGTATAGCTTGGAGGAAAGACGAGACAGGGGGGATATGATAGAAACATTTAAATACATAAAGGGAATCAACACAGTAAAGGAGGAGACCATATTTAAAAGAAGAAAAACTACCACAACAAGAGGACGTATTCTTAAATTAGAGGGACAAAGGTTTAATAATAATATCAGGAAGTATTACTTTACTGAGAGGGTAGTGGATGCATGGAATAGCCTTCCAGCTGAAGTGGTAGAGGTTAACACAGTAAAGGAGTTTAAGCATGCGTGGGATAGGCATAAGGCTATCCTAACTATAAGATAAGGCCAGGGACTAATGAAAGTATTTCGAAAACTGGGCAGACTAGATGGGCCGAATGGTTCTTATCTGCTGTCACATTCTATGTTTCTATGTTTCAATTATTGCAGTTCTGTACATGGGAAAACGCACAAAATTGACATTAGCCAGTCCAGCCGGCTAATGACACCCCAGTGCTGGTGCCAGAAATGGAGTTACATCTCGAGGTACGCCTGAGTTACGCCTCCAGTAGCCGAGGGGTTAAACTCTGTATGTGCAAAGTTTCAACGTATTTCTGACATTTCCTATATTATTTGGCAATGATATAATACTAATGGTATGACCTGGCTTTTTACATAATGTTGATCAGAGATATTTTGCTGATAAAGTATAATTATTTCATGTGTCATGTCCGCGCTGTGTGCTATATCGTAGGATTTAATTACTTGGATTGCAGAGGAAGTGGCAATTACCAAACAGGATATTGATGCAATTATTAGCAGCGCAGCAGCCGTAGTTTGAAACAATTTGTTATATGGAGTTTATTATTATTATTAATTATTATTTACTAAAGAAATAACATGGAGAGTTCTGTGTTAGTATAAAGTAGCTGAAATGGTAAGATTTGGCTATATAGGGTTATTTTCTCTTGTGAATAAATAACTGGATTATATTATATCTACCGCCTCTATATTCATTGCTCATAAGATATCTCGTTTCTATCTTTTTAAACCGTTGAGACTTTTAAATTAGCCAATCGCAGGCCAGCTAACCGAGTGCCTCAAATACAAGATTCCAAGCTAACCAGATGTGTTTTAAGGTTAAATGGCTCACTTTACACCCAGAACTGGTTTCCCCAGTTGCTGAAAAGACAATTTAAATAATTATCTTATCCCTAGGCAGAGACATACCATGGTGTGGTAAGGAGCGGGGCTGTTCTGGGTGTGGTAAGGAGAGGGGCTGTTCTGGGTGTGGTCAGGAGCGGGGCTGTTCTGGGTGTGGTCAGGAGCGGGGCTGTTCTGGGTGTGGTAAGGAGCGGGGCTGTTCCGGGTGTGGTAAGGAGCGGGGCTGTTCTGGGTGTGGTCAGATCAGGGCTATTTTGGGTGTAGTCAGGAGCGGGGCTATTCTGGGTGTGGTCAGGAGCGGGGCTGTTCTTGGTGTAGTCAGGAGCGGGGCTGTTCCGGGTGTGGTCAGGAGCTGTTTTGGGTGAGAGTAGGGGTGTGGCTAGGGGCATGACTGTCCTGAGTGTGAATAGGGGGTGCTGCTAGAAGCTATTCTAGGTATGAAGGGGGGGTGTCTAGGGGAGGGGGAATTTTTCTGAAATTTCAGGTATAGTTATATAACAATATATGTAACTAAAATGTAATTTATAACTGAAACAATGTATCCTTTTTACACAGACTGATTTCTAAACACATTTCTTGTAGTTTAAAGAGACATCATAGTGGGAGTATTATAACAGTGGAGCTCTGTTACACACTCAGACACATTACTGGGAGTATTATTGATGTGGGACTCTGTGATACACTCAGACACATTACTGGGAGTATTATTGATGTGGAGCTCTGTTATACACTCAGACACATTACTGGGAGTATTATTGCTGTGGAGCTCTGTTATACACTCAGACACATTACTGGGAGTATTATTGCTGTGGAGCTCTGTTATACACTCAGACACATTACTGGGAGTATTATTGCTGTGGAGCTCTGTTATACACTCAGACACATTACTGGGAGTATTATTGCTGTGGAGCTCTGTTATACACCCAGACACATTACTGACAGTATTATTAATGTGGAGCTCTGTTTTACACTCAGACACATTACTGGGAGTATTATTGATGTGGGACTCTGTGATACACTCAGACACATTACTGGGAGTATTATTGATGTGGAGCTCTGTTATACACTCAGACACATTACTGGGAGTATTATTGCTGTGGAGCTCTGTTATACACTCAGACACATTACTGGGAGTATTATTGCTGTGGAGCTCTGTTATACACTCAGACACATTACTGGGAGTATTATTGCTGTGGAGCTCTGTCATACACTCAGACACATTACTGGGAGTATTATTGCTGTGGAGCTCTGTTATACACTCAGACACATTACTGGGAGTATTATTGCTGTGGAGCTCTGTTATACACTCAGACACATTACTGGGAGTATTATTGCTGTGGAGCTCTGTTATACACTCAGACACATTACTGGGAGTATTATTGCTGTGGAGCTCTGTCATACACTCAGACACATTACTGGGAGTATTATTGCTGTGGAGCTCTGTTATACACTCAGACACATTACTGGGAGTATTATTGCTGTGGAGCTCTGTTATACACTCAGACAAATTACTGGGAGTATTATTGCTGTGGGGCTCTGTTATACACTCAGACACATTACTGGGAGTATTATTGCTGTGGGACTCTGTGATACACTCAGACACATTACTGGGAGTATTATTGCTGTGGGGCTCCGTTACACACTCAGACACATTACTGGGAGTATTATTGCTGTGGGGCTCTGTTATACACTCAGACACATTACTGGGAGTATTATTGCTGTGGGACTCTGTGATACACTCAGACACATTACTGGGAGTATTATTGCTGTGGAGCTCTGTTATACAATCAGACACATTACTGGGAGTATTATTACTGTGGAGCTCTGTTATACACTCAGACACATTACTGGGAGTAGTATTGCTGTGGGGCTCTGTTATACACTCAGACACATTACTGGGAGTATGATTACTGTGGGGCTCTGTTATACACTCAGACACATTACTGGGAGTATTATTACTGTGGAGCTCTGTTATACAATCAGACACATTACTGGGAGTATTATTACTGTGGAGCTCTGTTATACACTCAGACACAGCAACAATATGGAGCTTCTAGAAAATAGGGACATTAAGAGAGAAAATGAGACAGAAGGATTTGGGCCCAAAATAGGGACTGTCCCTCCTAAATAGGGACACTTGGGAGTTGTGGGATTCACTAGGGCTCTTCTAGGGTGCCTATCCTCACAGTAGGTCCCAGGATGGAGAGGTGGGGTGTTTTGGGGTTGAAGCTCAGCAGGGCTGTTAATATTTGGAGTTTCTCCTGGTAGTTTCGCCATCCATTGGAGCTTGTTGTAGCAATTTTAAAAGAATGCTGCTGAATCAATTGGTGAGAAAGCATTCTTGGTTTTTGGACTGTAGTGGTTATGGTTGTCGGAGAGTGTCCTTTGTTGATTTTCCCCTATAAGTATATGAATACACTTGGCTATCAGACAGCACTTTCTAGTAGAAGGGACCATATTCATCAACAATGTATGAAAATATTACAATACTCAGAAACAAAAGAGCCTGAAACAGACACAGATCACTATTTTATACCCATGTATGTCATATTTTGTGTTGTTAATTAAAAGAAGAATTTGCCTTCCATCAATTAAAGGGACACTCCACTTTCCAAATACAAAAATAAATAAAAATCACTGTTTAGCAGATATACTACTAATAAAAAAAATGCGTGCATTTACTTATGCATTGCTTTCATTGGGGTTGAATAGCTCTCAGAAGCTGCAGATTTCTTGTCTGCAGCCTTTGCAAGCCCTCCCCTTCTAACCCCGCCGAGACTTTCTGTGGCTGTCCAATCACAGACTTCCCAAGGCAGCTCAATGAGAAGTCTTTGCAAGGCAGGTGCTCTGGGCAATTGCTGCCTCTTGAGTTTGGCTCCACTGAGCTAAACAAACCAGGAAGTAACAGGACCGGTTGTCTGATTGACAGCTAGGGGGTGTAAACAATGTTAATTTATAAAAGTGACAATTTATTGTGCAATCTTGAAAATTTAAATTGTTTTGTAAAAAAAAAGGGACACACTCTTCACACAGTAATAGTAAAACGAAGTGCTTTAGGGATATGGAGAGAAAGATGAGTGATATTGTATGAGTGCCCTGATACAGTAAATTGTTTTGAATACGGTGATATGTTATTTGGATAGTTAAATCCATTCTGCTACATTCTGTTTAACATTAACAGGTCGGAACACTATGACGCCGGCGAAGAAAACCATTTTCTGTTTCCTGTCTGTCACCAACTGCATTGTGGGAGTTTCAGCTTCAGTACTCGGTGAGAAATGAAAATCCGTGTCCACACATTACAGCATATTATTATCAGTATTCATCTCGGAATAGCCGACAGGAAGGCTGCATTCTGTCAATGGGAATTCTGTGTGTGCCAAGTTTGTGTATGAACAGCCACTTACCTGCAAGACCTACACCTCTTGCCATGCCTGCCCTGTATGCAGTGGGTCAGTGTAGATCTCTCTCTCTCTCTCTCTCTCTCTCTCTCTCTCTCGACATATTATTAGTTCTAATTTGTGATCTGTGAGAATTTTCTAGAGATCATTCACGATGGTCCTCATTATATATGGAAACCCCATGCATAATGGAGCGCAGAATGTTGTCCCATAGAATATATTGAATCTAAGTATTTCTCAAATCCCATTCATTGAGTTAATATGTGAAGCATGGTGGGAGTAATAGGATCTGAAATTGGGCTTGATTGTTTAACCCTGCTCATTTGATAAGGTGAGAATGAATTAAATGTATCAATCATAATGTCCTCCATCTCTTCTCAGATCCAAGTACCGGTGGAGCTGATGGCGCGTCCCTCGCGGTGACCCCGACTGTGATACTGGCTACACTGGTGGCAGTTGCATTGTGTCTGCTTTTGGCTTTGTATCTCCTGCAGGTTAAAGGAAAGTCACTGCTCAGCCATCAGGAGGAAGGAGATGTGACTGAGAGACAGTCTACGGACAGCTGTTGCATTCAATGTCTGGGCATGTGCGGGACGGGAGTGCCCCTCGGTGCAATACCCATAAACACTGAAAATGTGTAACTAATCTGCCCAAAAGCTGGGTCAGTGCTGTGATATTTTCACCATTGTGAGATCATCAGACCTTCTATAACTGGTCGTCTCCTCGCTAGAACATCTGAAACTTGGCTGTAGACAATCCCTTGGTTCAGTTTAGAGTGCTAACGTAGAGCGCAGTCCACCGAGTGCTATTTAAATTCTTTACAAATTCTTACCATAAGTAGTGATATGTGTTTAGAGATAAGCTACGGATTTGTATTTACATTTCTCTCGGGGCTTGGAAGGCAATCCAATTAACCATTTAGTTCACCTACATTGCCAGATGCTCAGCTTTATCAATATATAATAGCTTCACTATGTAACACAATGAATAGGGACATATTTTAATATCACATGTAGATCTCAAAACAGAGGAGAAAAAGGCTAATTGCAAGTCAGGCGAGTGAGCCGGGGTAAGCCAGGCGAGTACCCACGCCGGTCTAAAAAATCCTAAGTACCCCTGCCGTGAGGAAGTAATTTCTATTGATTTAAACTCTAAATGAAACGCAGAGACTCATATTTCAGTTAATCCCATATTGGAGAACAAGTCTGATTAAAAATCAGAAAGAGTATTTTTTTAAATAAATATGACAAAATGTGAATATTGTGTATTTGAGGAGGGAGTGTATGGACTATTATTCTGAATTATAATAGTCACAAAATCAAAATATAATACACACAAACACTTACACACAGAGGACACTGTCACACATATATTTACAACCAGAGGAAACTGCCTCACATACACATTCACTGACAGACATACACTACATGATTTGACGCACACAGACAGACACAATTACTGACACACACATTCACTGACAGACACACAGACACTGATTTGACACACACTGACATACACATTCACTGACACAAACTGATAGACCCACACATTCATTGACAGACACACACATTCACTGACAAACACACTCACTGACAGACACACTGGCTGACAGACACACATTTATTGACAGACACACACAGTGATTTAACACATATTGACAGGCACACACTCACTGATTCTCACTGACACTCTCTGACAGACACATACGCATTCTCCCACCCACACTCAGCCGTACTGGGCGATCATAAAGAGATCAGATCCCTCGCCCCCTCTGCATCCATTCACCCCCAGCCAGCTGCCTCTTGGCGTACCCTATGCCAAGCGTCCCCTGGGTTGGGAAACTACCATGTGCTCACAACACCTGTCTACAGAGCATCATTGTACATGGCGTGTTACACAGCTGCCTGCTGGGAGAACGTCTGCCATGTCAGAAAGTAGATATAAAGGCATCAAATAATCTCTTGAAGTCCATCCTCTTGTGATGTTTACAGTGTCTCCTGTGGGGGCTATGGGGTGCGTTCCACTGAGTCTTATTTATTATTTCCTGTGTATAACCACAGAGAGTCTGTCTGTCTGTCTGTCACATGCTCTGTCAGCCAATGATTTAAAACCTTAGTGTTGCTGAATGTTTATGTGAATTTAAAGATATTTCTACAAATATTGTGCAAATAATGAATGCATTCAAACAATACAGAGAACGGCAGGGTTTGTGTTTTCCAGACAAGGCAATTGGAATCAGGGATAATTGTAAAACTTATATTCTGTTGCTGTTGAGAAAATGCACAATAAAACAAATAATAAAAGACAAAACAAGTGTTATATGTGAATATATATAAATATATCTAAATACTATTATACAAATCAGATCAATCTGACATAATAAAATAAAGCGTACAGAGTGCAGTGGCGGGTGTCTGTAAGTATTACCCACTGGGGAGAACGGTGCTCCATGTCAGAAAGGGGGGAACGGTGCTCCATGTCAGAAAGGGGAGAATGGTGCTCCATGTCAGAAAGGGGGGAACGGTGCTCCATGTCAGAAAGGGGAGAACGGTGCTCCATGTCAGAAAGGGGGGAACGGTGCTCCATGTCAGAAAAGGGGGAATGGTGCTCCATGTCAGAAAGGGGAGAACGGTGCTCCATGTCAGAAAGGGGGGAACGGTGCTCCATGTCAGAAAGGGGGGAACGGTGCTCCATGTCAGAAAGGGGAGAACAGTGCTCCATGTCAGAAAGGGGAGAACGGTGCTCCATCATGTCAGAAAGGGGAGAACGGTGCTCCATGTCAGAAAGGGGAGAACGGTGCTCCATGTCAGAAAGGGGGGAACGGTGCTCCATGTCAGAAAGGGGGGAACGGTGCTCCATGTCAGAAAGGGGAGAACGGTGCTCCATGTCAGAAAGGGGGGAACGGTGCTCCATGTCAGAAAGGGGGGAACGGTGCTCCATGTCAGAAAGGGGAGAACAGTGCTCCATGTCAGAAAGGGGAGAACGGTGCTCCATGTCAGAAAGGGGAGAACGGTGCTCCATGTCAGAAAGGGGGGAACGGTGCTCCATGTCAGAAAGGGGGGAACGGTGCTCCATGTCAGAAAGGGGGGAACGGTGCTCCATGTCAGAAAGGGGAGAACGGTGCTCCATGTCAGAAAGGGGGGAACGGTGCTCCATGTCGGAAAGGGGGAAACGGTGCTCCATGTCAGAAAGGGGGAAAAGGTGCTCCATGTCAGAAAGGGGAGAACGGTGCTCCATGTCAGAAAGGGGAGAACGGTGCTCCATGTCAGAAAGGGGAGAACGGTGCTCCATGTCAGAAATGGGGGAAACGGTGCTCCATGTCAGAAATGGGGAAAAGGTGCTCCATGTCAGAAAGGGGAGAACGGTGCTCCATGTCAGAAAGGGGTGAACGGTGCTCCATGTCAGAAAGGGGAGAACGGTGCTCCATGTCAGAAAGGGGGGAACGGTGCTCCATGTCAGAAAGGGGAGAACGGTGCTCCATGTCAGAAAGGGGAGAACAGTGCTCCATGTCAGAAAGGGGGGAACGGTGCTCCATGTCAGAAAGGGGGAAACGGTGCTCCATGTCAGAAAGGGCGAAAAGGTGCTCCATGTCAGAAAGGGGGGAACGGTGCTCCATGTCAGAAAGGGGGGAACGGTGCTCCATGTCAGAAAGGGGAGAACGGTGCTCCATGTCAGAAAGGGGTGAACGGTGCTCCATGTCAGAAAGGGGGGAACGGTGCTCCATGTCAGAAAGGGGTGAACGGTGCTCCATGTCAGAAAGAGGAGAACGGTGCTCCATGTCAGAAAGGGGTGAACGGTGCTCCATGTCAGAAAGGGGGAAACGGTGCTCCATGTCAGAAAGGGGGAAACGGTGCTCCATGTCAGAAAGGGGAGAACGGTGCTCCATGTCAGAAAGGGGAGAACGGTGCTCCATGTCAGAAAGGGGGGAACGGTGCTCCATGTCAGAAAGGGGGGAACGGTGCTCCATGACAGAAATGGGGGAACTGTGCTCCATGACAGAAAGGGGAGAACTGTGCTCCATGTCAGAAAGGGGGGAACGGTGCTCCATGTCAGAAATGGGGGAACAGTGCTCCATGTCAGAAAGGGGGGAACGGTGCTCCATGTCAGAAAGGGGGGAACGGTGCTCCATGTCAGAAAGGGGAGAACGGTGCTCCATGTCAGAAAGGGGGGAACGGTGCTCCATGTCAGAAAGGGGGGAACGGTGCTCCATGTCAGAAAGGGGGAACGGTGCTCCATGTCAGAAAGGGGGGAACGGTGCTCCATGTCAGAAAGGGGGGAACGGTGCTCCATGTCAGAAAGGGGAGAACGGTGCTCCATGTCAGAAAGGGGAGAACGGTTCTCCATGTCAGAAAGGGGGGAACGGTGCTCCATGTCAGAAAGGGGGAAACGGTGCTCCATGTCAGAAAGGGGGAAAAGGTGCTCCATGTCAGAAAGGGGAGAACGGTGCTCCATGTCAGAAAGGGGTGAACGGTGCTCCATGTCAGAAAGGGGAGAACGGTGCTCCATGTCAGAAAGGGGGGAACGGTGCTCCATGTCAGAAAGGGGGAAACGGTGCTCCATGTCAGAAAGGGGGAAAAGGTGCTCCATGTCAGAAAGGGGAGAACGGTGCTCCATGTCAGAAAGGGGTGAACGGTGCTCCATGTCAGAAAGGGGAGAACGGTGCTCCATGTCAGAAAGGGGGGAATGGTGCTCCATGTCAGAAAGGGGAGAACGGTGCTCCATGTCAGAAAGGGGAGAACGGTGCTCCATGTCAGAAAGGGGGGAACGGTGCTCCATGTCAGAAAGGGGGAAACGGTGCTCCATGTCAGAAAGGGGGAAAAGGTGCTCCATGTCAGAAAGGGGGGAACGGTGCTCCATGTCAGAAAGGGGTGAACGGTGCTCCATGTCAGAAAGGGGGAAACGGTGCTCCATGTCAGAAAGGGGAGAACGGTGCTCCATGTCAGAAAGGGGAGAACGGTGCTCCATGTCAGAAAGGGGAGAACGGTGCTCCATGTCAGAAAGGGGGGAACGGTGCTCCATGTCAGAAAGGGGGGAACGGTGCTCCATGTCAGAAAGGGGGGAACGGTGCTCTATGTCAGAAAGGGGGGAACGGTGCTCCATGTCAGAAAGGGGAGAACGGTGCTCCATGTCAGAAAGGGGTGAACGGTGCTCCATGTCAGAAAGGGGAGAACGGTGCTCCATGTCAGAAAGGGGAGAACGGTGCTCCATGTCAGAAAGGGGGAACGGTGCTCCATGTCAGAAAGGGGAGAACTGTGCTCCATGTCAGAAAGGGGAGAACAGTGCTCCATGTCAGAAAGGGGGAACGGTGCTCCATGTCAGAAAGGGGGAAACGGTGCTCCATGTCAGAAAGGGGGGAACGGTGCTCCATGTCAGAAAGGGGAGAACGGTGCTCCATGTCAGAAAGGGGGGAACGGGGCTCCATGTCAGAAAGGCGAGAACGGTGCTCCATGTCAGAAAGGCGAGAACGGTGCTCCATGTCAGAAAGGGGGGAACGGTGCTCCATGTCAGAAAGGGGGAACGGTGCTTCATGTCAGAAAGGGGGGAACGGTGCCCCAATGTACGGTTAGAGATGGGGTGTGGGTTGGGTGGGAGGTGAGGAGGGCAGGATAGGAGCATGAATCGGCTCATTTCTCCAAGCCGTGCTGTATTCCAAAATAACCGATTCTGCCACTTCAAATGTGTTTTTTTTGTTTTTTAACATGCAGCGTTTATTGAGGTTTTCTACACACACTAAAAGCAGACATCAATGTGAGCTACGGAGCAGCAAAAAATATCACGTTTATAAATGATGATAACAATGATAATAATAATAATATCACTAGCAGGCAAATACACCGTATGTTGCAGGACACCTGGTAACCCGACCGGTTACCCCCGCTTGCTCCCTTCCTTCAGCCTATCAGGAACCATTTAGCAGGCACCCCAGTTCTCCCCCAGTGACTAGCTCTCATAGTCCTTACAGGGACTTTCCCCGCTGAATACCCTGCAAGCTGGGACAGCAGACACAGGGGTTAGATCTTTCTTCACTCCAGTAAACGGACGACACACAGTTCTAGAGGTTGAAGCACTGACAACTCTTTATTGCAGGCCACAGGGGGTCTTCATTCAACACAATCCCAGGCAGGAGGGGCTGGGTTACAGATAGCCATCTCCCGCTCTGGGAGATACCAACATTACACAGGGACACAGGGATATACTGTCAAGCACATTACATACAGGGGGGATAAACCTTGGGGCTTGGCGCCCCGGGAAGGGGTCACATGGATAAGGGTTCCCTGCAAATAGCGGGGCTATCGGATGTACAGAGCCCGAGATATCAGAGTCTATAGTCTGGGACTCGCGGCTCTGTACATCCCCGAAATGAATTCCATGGAGTTGCTTGGTTTAGTCTGGTGAATTCAAACTTTGTGCCTAAACCAAGCAGCAACCAATCAGCTGAAAGGGTGCGAACCAAATCGCGGCAATCAGCGCTCAGGGAAGGAGAAGAGTTTTGCTGCCCAATCAGGAGAAAAGGCGCGAAACCCCGTTTGAATGGGTGCTCCTTCTCTGATTGGTAGTGACCAATCAGCGCTCACTCGTGACGACCAACCAGGAGAATGGCGCAAACCCAGTTTGAATAAGTGCTCCTTCTCCCATTGGTTGGCACAGACTTCCATGCGGCCAGCAGGACTCTGCGGCCGTGAGACCGACTCACAGCTGCAGAGATTCCCTGCTGGCGCGCGTCCCTCTCTTCGGTGGATATCCCCACCCAGGTATCCACTGGAGAGAGGGATCTCCTGGGCAGCTACGAGCCTAGCCTCATAGCTCCTGGGCAGGGGGAGTGGGAAACAGTGACCATAGCTCTGGTGGGAGTGGGTAGGACGATCCCCGACACGGGGACAGGATACAGTGTGCGCATGCTGGTTCGGAATACGAATGCTGCCCCTGGTTGGCGTTTGGTTATACGAACCGGACTTGTTTCACTTGCAGTATGCGGTTTTCACACCTCGTTATGAGGTGTGAACAATCTAAATAGACATTCTAAATGAGGTGTTGGGGTGGTCCCTGTTCGGGAGCTGAACAGAACCATTCATATGAGCTCTCCCAAAAGGGGAGCAGGTAAAACACACGAATACATCACAGTTTATATGGGGAAACAGTATATAAGGGAAAATTGGGAGAATACACATTGGGAACACAAAATACAAGGGCAAAACATATGAATATTCAGTGGGCATGGTACTTAGTGGCGGTGTCCCGCAACACCGTACATAAGGAATGTCTTTATGATTTCTAAACATTAAACAGTTTATCTAAATAGTGCAATTTGCCGTCTCTGAACATACGATGCAATAACGAAAGCAGACAATAAAACAATAAATGTACGAAGGACGAATTGCATGACTAAAATGTGTTAACAGGTTGGCTGTGCCCGGCGAAGGGGATAAAACACCAGGTTATAACGTGGGTAGTAGCTCTGTGCACTTGGGAACAAACCAGTCATAAAATGAGCAGAATCAGGAAATCCTTACATATATACTGGATAGAACTATATTATATACAAAAACAATTATACGTATTATTATTATTATTATTATTATTATTATTATTATTATTTATATAGCGTCAACATATTCCGCAGCTCTGTACAATGGGTGGACTAACAGACACGTATTTATAAACATACGAGTTGGACACACAGGAACAAAGGGGTTGAGGGCCCTACTCAATGAGCTTACATGCTAGAGGGAGTGGGGTATAGTGACACAGGAGGTAAGGGTAGAAGGAGAATCCAGAACATAAAACAGAAATAGAACAGAACCCCGAACATTATACACATACATAGAACAGAACCCAGAACATTACACACATACATAGAACAGAATCCAGAACCTCGTGGCTGTGTTCTCCATAACTCTCTTCATGTCATTGAACTTGGAGTGATATTTGCAAATAATCCGCTGTCTCTCCAGTGTAATCTTTATTGTCTCTCAGATATGGATAAATGGTGGAATGTTATGGGAGTTCCCCTTTTCTAACAGTATGAGCCATTTCCAGGAAGATGAAAGGGCTGAGTCTGGTTATACGTCCCATGGACTGCGCACGGTCTTACTGTCTGGTTATACGTCCCACGGGCTGCGCACGATCTTACTGTCTGGTTTTACGTCCCATGGACTGCGCACGGTCTTACTGTCTGGTTATACGTCCCACGGGCTGCGCACGGTCTTACTGTCTGGTTATACGTCCCACGGACTGCGCACGGTCTTACTGTCTGGTTTTACGTCCCATGGACTGCGCACGGTCTTACTGTCTGGTTATACGTCCCACGGACTGCGCACGGTCTTACTGTCTGGTTACACGTCCCACGGGCTGCACGCGGTCTTATTGTCTGGTTATACGTCCCACGGGCTGCGCACGGTCTTACTGTCTGGTTATACGTCCCACGGACTGTGCACGGTCTTACTGTCTGGTTATACGTCCCACGGACTGTGCACGGTCTTATTGTCTGGTTATACGTCCCACGGGCTGCGCACGGTCTTACTGTCTGGTTATACGTCCCACGGGCTGCGCAGGTCTTACTGTCTGGTTATACGTCCCACGGACTGTGCACGGTCTTACTGTCTGGTTATACGTCCCACGGGCTGCGCAGATCTTACTGTCTGGTTATACGTCCCACGGGCTGCGCAGGTCTTACTGTCTGGTTATACGTCCCACGGGCTGCGCACAGTCTTACTGTCTGGTTACACATGCTAGATACATTATCTGTACTCTCATCACAATCCAGTAATCCACTAAAGGGCACCTACTGGATTTACCAGCTACTCGCTTCATGTTGTCCCGGTATATTTGCAGAAATAAACTCTCAGTAGTCTTTGTATAAGAGCTAAATACAAGAACTACTAAATAAACAAATACATAATTAATAGATATTTAGATCAATAAAATCCTTTCCTGCGGCTGGCCCAGAGAGCGATTCATTATTGTTGTAATTGTATTACATTGCTGAGATTCCAATTCCCACTGACTTGTCCTGTAAGTAGACGTGTCCACCGTATGGGGGTCACAATGTCTAATCATTGCCTTCATCAAAGCATTGGAACTTCGGAGTAACTTTGTTATTGGTCAGACACATTGATGTCACCACGTGTCCCATCGCTACAACCCCCCCCCCCCCGGTCTGTACCTCTCACTATCCACTAACACAGAATGTCCGTTATAACCCATCGCCCGTTACAGCTCTAATGAGGAGGAATACGAAGACTGCTGTAAAAAGAGAACTTACATTACAAGATTCTAAACTGTAACCATTATTGCTATGTTCCACCAAAATTTTTTGTTCTGTCTTTCCTGTTTCACGTAATCGCTAAAAAGAATAAAATCTGATTAAAATATGGCATTGATGTTTAAATCGTCAAAGGAACATTCTAAAGATAAAACGCAATATATGTCATTTTACGGTTACAGTGTTCCTTTTTAGTGTATGTTACTGGACATAAAACAAAAAGGAACGTTCAAAGTAAAGCTGTAATACCTGTAACCCAGCGCTGGCTCCATCTGTCAACTTTTGTAAAATCATTCTGGTAATCTCGGGTCCAATCGGATTCTTGTTATAGAAAAGCGGTGGATCTACAGAGCACGAGCCGTGATCTCCGCAATCTATCAGTTCAGAGAGAATCGCTGAGCCGAGTGATCTCCATTAGAGCATTAGCCTCATTCGGCGTCATCAGATCCACCTTGTATTCAGGTACACGTATCACATATATAGGTTGAGGGGCAGCACACGAAAAGGGTAGCCCTGTATGTTAGGAACGCTGGTATTTCAGATACCCGTTCGCTTACGGTTCCTCCCGAACTGCTAAAAGCTGCTAAAAGCTGCTAAAAGCTGAGTGATTATAGCTCGCAGTTCGTGTGTTGATTCCAGCGTTCTCCAGAAGAAATACAGCATCCAAGAACATCCACCAAGCAAATCAGACGGATACCCAGACATCAGCCTAGACTAGATGAAGGGTACAACAGGAATGAATTTATTCAGGCCAACTGGTCGGTTTATATGCAAGTCTCCATTCAAGGGGTTTACCGTGACATATTCCAGGGGCATTCCCCACTGGACCTTAGAGGGGACTGTGACAAAATACACACTGTCATTGCATGGGCTCTCAGGTCCAGAGAGATAATTAGATAATTATCTCCAGGCACAAAAAACATACATTTTAAGAACCTCCAGAAAGTACCCCCCAAACTCATGGAAACTCCACAAAAGTCACATCCCCTGATAGCCCCAATCTGGGGGACCAACATATCCAAAAATCACCCAGATCGGGTCAGGGGTTCGGGATTTCCATGGAGGTCATAATTTGACCGACTGCACACAAAGGCTTATGCCCCAAACAGTTCCACAGTTTCAGAGGCAGCGGTCGGTCTATTTCGGGGAGTTCTAAAGCCGAACAAATCCACGAACTGTTCCCCTGGCTCATGGGTAGTGTTTGTTCTCCTATTTTATGGAAACAAACCTACCGAATAGCGCTCTCCTGGCTGGTTGGTGAAAAGAAGCAGGCGTTCGTGCAGGCGTCCGTTCGGGAAAACAAGTGTCCGTTTTTTGTTCCAAACACTCGACGACCAAGTCCTGCTGCCTCTTTTCTTGCGATAAGATGGCGGCTGTTTTCTCCAGCATGTGGCGTCCAGCCATACGAACGGCAGCCACACAGAGAGAGCACGTAATCTGCAGTTCTCTTTGTAGTTAATGAGCCAGGAGGGTGGTCGGTGTTCGGTAGTTTTATCTACCGAACTAGGAAAATCAAAGTTAATGAACAAAAAGTGTAAGTTCTTGACACTGTAATATGTAGCATACAGGTGTGTAAGGTGTATTATTGATCAAATAATTAGGCAATGAAGAATCCTGCAGAATATGCATCATACATGGTGCAGAGCAATGCTTTTAATGCGTTTACATAAATATGTCAAAATATTTTGTGTCCCAGAAACCATGGTGGATATGGTAACCAGTTATGACGAATGAGAAGACTTTTAAAAACTGAAGACAGAAGTGACTGTCTGGTAACCCATAATGGTTTGTTTTCTGAAACATTGCAATTTCTCAAAAAAATGACATGGTTTACATTGTCAGAGAAAAGGGACATGATACGATGTAGTTTTTATGGGGCTTAGAGTGTCCCTTCAACAAATTATTCACATTTACAGAGCGCAACATATTCCGCAGCACTTCACATTTCTAGAAAGGGATTATTCGACAATAAGTAATTCGCTATCTCAATCTATGTGCAAGAGCTTACAACCTATGAGAAAGAGCTGACAATCTACGAGAAAGAGCTGACAATCTACGAGAAAGAACTGGCAATCTACGAGAAAGAGCTTACAATCTATGAGAAAGAGCTGACAATCTACGAGAAAGAGCTTACAATCTATGAGAAAGAGCTGACAATCTACAAGAAAGAGCTTACAATCTACGAGAAAGAACTGACAATCTACGAGAAAGAGCTGACAATCTACGAGAAAGAGCTTACAATCTATGAGAAAGAGCTGACAATCTACGAGAAAGAGCTGACCATCTTTGGGAATGAGCTGACAACCTATGAGAAAAAGCTTACAATCTACGTGAAAGAGCTGACAATCTACGAGAAAGAGCTGACTATCTATGGGAATGAGCTGACAACCTATGAGAAAAAGCTTACAATCTATGAGAAAGAGCTGACAATCTACGTGAAAGAGCTGACAATCTATGTGAAAGAGCCTGCAGTCTTGTCAGTGATAGGGCAGTAATCAGGTCTGGCTTTATGGGCACCGGGTAATGACTGTATCTGTGGTGTTTGTATGTGTGTACTCATGTGTGACAGTGTGCATGGGGCTCTTTATTATAGTCTGGTTAAGGTGGCTACATTTATTTTAAATCTATAATGTCTGTTTGTGTTAGAGTTCAATATTAATTTCCTCTCCAGTTCTTTTGATGATGTCTGTGCTATGTTTGTGGCTTGCAACCTTATAGATGGGCCACCACCGCTAAGAAATGCCCAGGCCTATTTTTGGTCCCAATCTGGCCCTGGCAATAAACAGCACAATTTGGCAATGAAGGCTTTAAACCAAATCAAAGCAGTTGCACAGAGCCACCTCCTCCCCATCCTCGTTCCACTAACACCCTCAACGGACACAAGTAATTGATTGAAGGGAGATCCCAGATTAACCCAGGATTAAATCCTTCATCCTATTTGATCTGTGATTTAACGCCACTGCTGGAAGGCGGACTAGAGAGAGTGACTTCTCAGGGTGAGAAGGACAAGTGAACACTATTTATATATAATCAATTAACAGCCCTTGACCCCTTAACTTATCATCGCCATAGGATACATATTAATGGGGACTATTCACAAAACAGGGAGTTTGCAGTACTCCTGGCTGGATAGTGAACAGACCTTTAATCTACCATGTGCTGGCTAACAAAACCCACTCGATACTTGCCAACTTAGAGTGCAAGCTCTTCAACCAATGCTTAAAACACTGGTCAGTTCATGTGCTCATATATTAATATATGCTTGTACATGAATTGCAGCGAGTACCTAGAACAGACACCGTGCAAAAGCAGTTACTTAAAAGATTCCCGAAAAATATTTATCCATGTGAGGGGCTGCTCGCATTACATCAGAGATTTGTTCTATAAACTTGGATTTCTGGAAAACCAACCAAGGAGGAAATTGAAAATACTGAATTTAAGAAACTATCCAATTTCTGTACTTTGTCCTAAAATGTGCAATTCTCTTGTCAGTTTTCCACAACTCCCAGTTTGGAGGACGAACCCCATACAGTAAATGTGAGGTTTTTAGGTCAGTTCGGAGCTGATTTTAGTCTCCCGTCACAGTCTGTGTCTCTGTATTCCGAGCTCGGAGTGTGTTTCTGCACCCTCTGGTTGTTTAAGAGTTAATCTCTGTGCAGTCGGTCATGTTTTGGGGTTTCAGGGCGGGTGGGTGTAATTGTCTTGTTTCCAAAGGTTCGGCCTCTGTCTTGACCTGGTTTAGAAGCTTTATATCCCGGAATTTAGAGCAGAATCTGCTCGGCCAGGCCTTCTCTGGGGATTCTTCTACAGACAAATGAACCTGTTTCTGAAGAATTCAATGTGTTTATGAGTCTGTCTCCCAGCTCAGACCCAGAGACTCGGTATTAAAGGTTTCATGCTCCAGAGGACATGATTGGATGTCTCCTGCCCTAGAGATTATACGAGACTGACATTAGATTGAGACATTTTTATTACTCAGGATTACAGGACATGTTGTGTGCTCAGAACAACTTCCCGTTTCTTGCTTGTCGGAGTTCCTCTTTAGGTTTCTTCTATCACATAATAGAAAATGATACGATAGGAATGAAAGGAAAGCGCTTAACAATTAAATAATAACAAATAATGATTAGTAAAAATAGCAGCTGTGACGCTCTGTGGACACTCCCCAGAATTCCACAAACACAAAAATACCAAAAACAAAGCTTAATGTTTAGATGACCCACTAAAACCATAAAGAACGAGTGGGGTGCTTATGATTTACACGTACCCCTTAGATGTACTGAGGTGTGAAAAGTGTAAATATATAGAAGAAAAAAATAAAACACACATAATAGTGTAATACATATTGTATAAATATAAATTAGACAGTGAATGATAAGGGATAGGAACTCACATTTAGTAGAGCCTTTTAGGAAGAAAGGCTCTAAACATAGGGCCAAGAGTGCCTTTACAGCATCAGATCTACCTTCTTGGGTGGCTGTGCAGCACGTAACTCCAGCAGTATATAAATAAAAGCAACCTCGGTGTAGTATGCAGGACGCAGAATAAAGAAACAAATACTGTGTCTATAGGTGTGTGCCCACCTTCTGTTGGAGCCCATAAATGACCGACTCCAGGCTTTCAGACGTAGTGTCAGATTGCCGGGTGATACTAGCTTTCTTTAAACCGGGATACAAGAAATGGATGAACATTTTTAAAGGAACACTATAGGGCCAGGAACACACACATATTCCTGACCCAATAGTGTTAAAACCACCATTTAGGCTTGCCCCCTTAACTCCTTTAAAGGGTAAAAAAAAAACGTACTTTATTTCCTGCGCTGGCTGGCCCCGCCCCCATCTTTTTACATTAAAAAACATATTTCAAAAAAATATCTAAAAAAAATATCTAATACTCATTAAAGTTAAAATATTTCAAAATCTACAGTCAGACCAAATGGACTTACAGTATTGAGATCCAATATCCATCTTATTTCTCTCCTCCCTGAGCTTTTAATATTGTCCTCTCCCCTCCAATTCATAGCCACTTTCCCGATAGCTATAAACTGTAAGTGCTCCTAGTCACTGCTGAGTATTTGTTTGAAATGCAGTGAAACGTTATGTTTTTCAGAACCCGTTGTTTTATTTCTAACCATGTACAGAACAAGAATGCCATTTTTAGAGAAATGGGTAATTCGATCTTTTATAGATTGTTAAAGGCAATATTTACAGTGCTAACACTGTAGGGACATGCTACAGACACCATAACCACTACATCAAGTGTCCCTTTAAGAATTTACTGTCATTACACTGTATCTATTGTGTAAACTAATGACTATAAGACAGACAGAATCAGGGTGCAAGTTACATCATAACTCATGCAGTGCCACCTGCTGGTCAAATGGAATACTGCCTTATTCAGCTTTGTAACTGGATTTGTGGATTGCTTTACAGTCACGGGGACGCTGCACCCATTGAATGATAAAAATAATACATTATTACAACCAAATAGTGCTAACGCAAGATTTATAAAATGCACAAATAAATAGAAAAAACAGAAGGACGGATCAGCCAAAAATGAGTTTAAATGCAGAATACCTTGCGTCAGTACGATTATGGGTGATTCAATATTTCTCATTTCCCCATACGTTTTGGGATATGTAAATATTGTATTATATAAATTACTGCACGAACCTGCCGAGCCTGACCAGCGCGTTTAGCACTGTGTGTTCTTAATTTCACTGTCTGTTTGGGCAGGTGGGAATTATTTTTCTATTTACACACAGTCATCGAGATCCTATAATATATCGGAATAAAGTTACGGTTTCTTTATCCCATATATCTGGTTAAGCTCACGGTGTGTGAATTGTATTTGTTCTTTATGTGCAATTTAGGCGATGTCCGCTATTATGGGAGTACAGGGATATTCGCAACCGGCACTTCGTTTTAGTTACTTTAACATGTTTGTACAGAAAGAAACAAGGGGCAGATATAAATGATTAATTCTGTTGCAGACAGACACAGGTATTTGGCTCAGACATTAAATACTAAATATTTGGTAAGAGGTTTATCTTAAGAAAACGTGGGCAGTGCTGTCTGAGAACCTGACGGGTGTCTGGCCAAACACAGAGAGATGATACATGAATAATTTAAGGTACATGATGCAGAGAACGGGGAGTTCAGCCACTATTAATCAGTAATAATAAAATGCTTACAATGTTCAGTGTCTCACAATACGAAGGAAGAGAAGTTATTGGGTGTTTGTAGCGCCTTCATAGAAAGGTAAAGAGGTGAAAAAACAACATAAAACCCACAAACGTTTTGTAGTCAGCTGCATTATCCTTAATAGGAAAAGCTAAAAAGCCTATCCGTTCCTACAAAGATTACATTACATTAAAGGGGAACTCTAGACACCATAACTATTTCATCTTATTTTCATCTCACAGTCCCCTGGCGCCAGCGGCAGAGCTAACATTGAGGGCCCGTGTTCAGTAATACCCATCGGCTGGCATTATGTGCATGGGCCACTCAATGTGTATTACGGAACAGGGACTCGGTCAGGCTCTTTGGCCCTTTAACATCTGATTTGAGACCCTGTGATGTTAAAGGGATCCTATAGAGCCAGGAAAACAAACCCATTTTCCTCGCACTATAGGGTTAATAGGTTGCCCCCTCCCTCACGATCCCCCTCCTGGTGCTGAAGGGATTAAAACTTCTTCAGCCACTTACCTGAATCCAGCGCCGATGGCCCTCGGCGCAGGGTCAGGTTCTGTCCACGCTTCTCCCCCTGCCGACGTCAGCAATGGCCGCGCGCGCATTAGACCTCCCCATAGAAAAGCATTATTCAATGCTTTCCTATGGGGAAAATGTGACGCTGGAGGTCTGTGAGGACATCCAGCATCAGATAACGGACAGTCAGTTTGGAACCGGGAAGTGACTGTCTGGCAGACTTAGAGTTGCAATGTAAACGTTGTTCTCTGGAACTGCAAGTCACTCCAGGGGGCCCGGCCGCCCTGCGACCCCTGTCACTGGGGTGCCCGCCGACATTGTTGTGCGGCTGCATTGAAGGGGCCTATCGGGTGACCCATGTTGTTGGGGCCACCGGATGTCATTGGATTTCCCATGGCTACTAAAAGTAGATTTTTCACACAGGGCTTCTAAAGGCAAGTGTCTAGAGTGCTTTGGACCCGTGCTTCCATTGAACACTAAACCTCTGTGCTGGCTGGAATAATGAGGAAGTATTAGCCTGAGCAGCAATGGGCAGCTGTGATTGGCTGAGAGTGTCAGCTGATTGTCACTGGTTGTATGAATCAATATGGCTAGCAGGAAGTGTGTAATCTCTGCCGTAGCCACACCTCCTGTGGGGGCCGGGTTATGGAAAGCCAGGGATCCTCATTCAGTGTTAAAAGTCTTGAAAATGGTTTAGCACTGAATGGAGGGACAGAGTCAGGTAGTGGCATTACAATGGCTACTAAAAAAGACTGGACATACCCCATTTGCAATACCTTGGGTTGTCTACTGTGGCAGAAGCAGCCACAAAAGACTGTTAACTAAATGTTACACTGTATTTGAATTGCATGTTAATGTAATCGGTCCCCGAACCAGAAACTCTTAGCCGGTTCGGGAACCGATGGAAGTACCGAATGAAGACCACCCTGCTGTGGTCGTGTGCCTCACCTTAAGGGAAGGCAACAATGTTGCAATATCCGTAATTGGGTTCGTGGGTGGCCGCCGTTCGCATAACGCACACGTGGCGGCGGCCATCTTAACTCCCGAACAGCGGTGTTTGGTCGTCGAGCGTCTGGAACTAAAATCGGGCACTCGACTACCCAGACACCGCTCAGACCTCCAGGACCACGGAAATGTACGATTCAAACTACCGAACGGTCCGCCGTTCGGTAGGATGAATCCCCCAGATTAGGGGATTCATCCGAACGTAGAATTAGAGCCGGATGGCTAAAATGTTCGGTATTTTTTATTCACTGGAATAGACCGACCGCAGGGCCAGAATCCATGGAGCTGTTTTCGGCTACCGAATCCCTGCGGTTGGTCAAAACTTTAACTGTTTGTAACTCCCGAACCCCTGGTCTGATCTGGGTGAATTTTGAGTATGTTGCTCACCCAGAACAGACCTACCAGGGGACCCCTTTGTCTCCATACCCCCTGTATTTA